>NW_017670379.1:318160-442892 GCF_001879085.1 Nicotiana attenuata | reverse complement strand
TCTTGCAGGTAAAATACCCAGCCCTTTTTCATTGGTTTTCAGATTTAAACAAAAAGGGGATTCTCATGCATTGATTCTTGAAAATTAAAGTCAAAAACATACATGCGTGTTCTTTAATACCTAAAATCTAGTAAAAAGAATTGGGTAGGAGTATAAACTTGCAAAAGGGGCGGTTGATAACCTAAATAAGTTCGAATTGTATTTATGAACTTCAATTCTAAGAAATATGTGTTAAGATGTGAACTAGATTGACAGTACTAGGTTGTTTGGTGAATTGAAAGTAGAAGTTAAAAAGGGAAATTCGACTCCAGGTATGTATGGCTAACTTTGACCTTTTTAAAGTCACCTTGTTTGGTGTACGAGCATTTGGTATGTGTTACCTATGTGGACTATTTGTGAATTCTTGTGATTGATATTCCTTGAACGTTGTCGGTTAAGTCTCCCGATATAATGGTGTAAGTAAATGGCAACAAACCAAGTGTGTGTGTGTGAATGTGTTTATGTGGTAAAAGTTGTGTAACAAATGATGGAAAGAAATCGTGATTGATGCAATTGAAACAACTATGGGAATATCGTATGTGACTTGTCGTGGGCAATTATCGTTGTAACCTAAATTGTATGCGGGCTGTTGTATATGATGGAAATGGTATTGATGGTTATGAAAATTCTTTGTGATTTGTTGTTGTTGTTGTGTGAAATGTGATTGTTCGGTGGGATCGGGTTGCGCGCCGCAACACGAAGTAATAAGGTGTTTGTTGTGGTGATAAGGGTGGCCGAGGTAATAAGGGTGGCCGAGGTAATAAGGATGGAAAAGTGATCGAAATCACTATTGAAATGAACATATGTGAAAGTTGTGAAATCATTGATGTGATGAAATAATGTTGAAAGGGGAAAAGGAGAGATTGTGAAACTTGTTTGGCTTTGGTTGTTCCTTTCATGTGCATTTGATTGTTGATTCTATTACTGTTCGTTACTTGTGTATTGTTTGAGTTTACTTGGGGTAAAGTTTGTTCATACATACCAGTACAATTCAAATGTACTGACGTGCCTTTTGTTGGGGGCGCTACATTTGTGTTATGATTGTAGGTGGATCTATAGCAGGTACTCCAGTCCATCGACAGTAGCACTCCTTCACTTCCCGTCAGCTGAATTGGTGAGCCCCTTTCCTCTCGGGGCCCTGCGTGGCTCATGCCGCTTTTCTCCCCGGAGTCTTATTTTTGGTATTTGTGTAAGCTATAGCCGGAGCCTTGTTACCGGCAAGTGTTATAAAACTCTTTTGTATCCTTAGAGGCTCCGTAGACAGGAAAAGTGGGTTATGTACTTATGTATTTTGTATATGGGCAGTATAACTTGTAAACCTCGCTAAGTAACCATGTATGTTATGTGTAATTCGTAAAAAGGTGTTTTAATTATAAATGGCTATTCCCTTTGATTAATGAGTACTGAAAACACAGTGTAGCACGTGGGATAGGAAAGGCACCCAGGTCCGCTTGACTAGGGCTACCCGGTCGAGTGCCGGTCGCGCCCCTCGGTTTTGGGGCGTGACACCAAATCCCCAATAGCATTTATGAACCTAATGAACAGCGTATTTCAGCCATATGTTGCCTCATTCGTCATTGTGCTTATTGACGACATTTTGTGTATTCTTGCAGTCTAGAGGATCACGAGCAGCACCTGAGGATCGTGCTCCGGACCTTGAGAGAGAAGAAGTTGTATGCAAAATTTTCAAAGTGTGAATTCTGGCTTGATTTAGTGGCGTTTTTGGGGCATGTGGTGTCGAGTGAGGGGATCAAGGCAGATCCAAATAAGATTGAAGCAACGTAGAGTTGGCCCAGACCTTCTTCAGCTTCCACGGTCTAGAGTTTTTTTTTAGATTGGCCAGGTGTTACCGCTATTTCATAGAGGGTTTTTCATCTATTGCTGCACCTATGAGAAGATTATCCTAGAAGGGTGCTCCTTTCTTATTATTCGAGGAATGTGAGGAGAGCTTTCAAAAGCTCAAGACAACTTTTTCTACAGCCCAGTGTTAGTATTTCCTACGGGTTCGGGGTCTTACACTATGTACTATATTGTGTCATGTGTTGGCCTTGACATGATGTTGATGCAAGAAGGTAGGGTGATTGCCTACGCGTCTCACTAGTTGAAGGTCCACGAGAAGAATTATCCAGTCTATGATTTGGAATTGGCAGCTATTGTTCATGCCTTGAAGATTTGGCGTCATCCCTTGTTAGGTCTATACCTACCACCGGAGTCTCTAACACATATTCAAACAGAAGGATCGTAATTTGTGGTAGCGGAGGTGGTTAGAGTTTCTTACAGACTATGATATCACCATTCTATATTATCTTGGGAAGGCCAATGTAGCGGCAAATGCCTTGAGTCGAAAGGCAGGGAGCTTGGGCAGTTTAGCATATCTACCGGTAGCGGACAGGCCATTAGCATTGGATGTTCAGGCCTTGACCAACTAGTTTGTTAGAATGGATGTTTCGGAGCCCACTAAGGTTCTTGATTGTATTGTTTCTCAGTCTTCTTTATATGATCACATCAGAGAGCGTCAGTATGACGACCCCCATTTGCTTGTCCTTATGGACACGATACAGCACGGCGATGCCAATGAGGTTTCTATTGGAGATGACAGTGTGTTTTGGATGCATGGTCGATTATGTGTACCCAATGTGGATCGATTACGAGAGTTGATTCTTAAGAAGGCCCATAGTTTATGGTACTCTATTCATCCAGGTGCCACTAAGATGGATCAGGATTTGAGGCAGCATTATTGGTTGAGGATAATGAAGAAAGACATAGTGGAATACGTAGCTCGAAGCCAAAATTGTTTGCAGGTAAAGTATAAGCAGTAGACGCCAGGAGGTTTGCTTTAGAGACTTGTGATTCTCGAGTGGAAATGGGAGCGAGTTACCATGGACTTTGTTGTTGGGATCCAACGGACTCAGAAGAAATTTAACGTTGTATGGGTGATATGGGATAGGTTGACCCAGTCGGCTCATTTTATACCGTTGGTGACTACCTATTCTTAGAGCAGCTGATTGGACAGGGATTTGACTTATATTGAGAAGCTGGTGGCCATTTTGGACAGGCAGGTCCGAAAGTTGAGGTCAAAGAACATTGCGTCAGTGAAGGTTTAGTGGAGGATTAAACCAATTGAGGAGGCGACTTGGGAGATCAATCATGATATGTGTAGCCGTTATCCTCATCTTTTCACCACTTTAAGTATGTCACTATACTCGTTCGAGGATGAATGTTTGTTTTAAGAGAGGGACGATGTAATGACCTGCCCAATCGTTTTGAGTATTTTAGCCTCGTTCCCCAATTTTTTACCTCCTCTATGTTATATTGTGGTTAAGTGACTTACAGGGGCAGTTGGTTTGGTCTCAGGTGAGTTTCAAAGTGAAATGGGTCACACAGTCCAAAAGTTGGAAGCTTAAGTTGAAAGAGTTGACCAGAGTTTGACATTTGTGTAGACAACTCGGAAATGGAGCTTTGATGGTTCTGGTAGCTTCGTATGGTGATTTTGGACTTCGGAGCCTTTTCGAGTATTGATTTGGAGGTCAGTAGGCCATTTTGGCTGGAATTGGCGAAATTTAGAAAGTTGAAGGTTTGGAAGGTTGAGAAGTTTGACCAAGAGTTGACTTTATTGATATTGGGGTTATATTCCAATTCCAGAGGTTGGAATAAGTATGTTGTGTCAGTTATGACTCGGGTGCAAAATTTGAGGTCAGTTAAAGTTGCTTTGGTATAAATCGACATTCGTTTGGAAGTTGGAGGTTCATGGTTTCAATTGGTGTGGATTGGGTTGAGATTCGTAGAATCGATGTCCTTTGATGTGATTTTTGGCCTTGAGTAGGTTCGATTATGTCACGCCCCAAACCTGGGGAGGCGTGGCTGGCACCCGGCGCCATACTGGCCCGAGCGAACCACTTTGTAACTCGTTCATTTTTTTTTCTTTGTAACTATCATGGGCCAACATGGCCACAACTTCTAATGTATGACATCAAATGGGACAGGGTACCGGCCTACCCATAAGTCTGTAGAAAAACTCTAACACGATAACTTATAGACTCGGCTGCACTCCGAATGAGGTGGAGTCTTACTGATCGTTCGTTGAATACTGACCTCATCTACTATGAGGGATTGCCAAGCTGATTATCTATACCTGCAGACATGAATGTAGCGTCCCCAACAAAAGGACGTCAGTACAAATAATGTACTGAGTATCTAAGGAAGAACTGAAACGTAACAATAAGTCAACATTAATTAAAGACATATAAGAATCAACCTGAATCTCTGAAGTGTCACCGTATATGCATACTTATCATACTTGCATATATAATGCTTCTCTTTGAGACTATTTCTATTATCAATATCACATGATGCGTGACTGCCCAACTGATCAGTGGTAACTTCCCGACCGGCCGTAGCGCAGTGGTAAATGCATGACCGCCCGACCAACTGTAGCTCGATTGTAAATGTGTAACTGCCCAACTGACCGTATTATGGTGGTAAATGAATATGCATGACTTCCCAAACGGTGGTAAAAATGGTACATAACTGCACAATCGTTGGTAACTGCCCGACCGGCCTTAGCATGGTGGTAAATGAATATGCATGACTGCCCAACTGGCCGTAGCACGGTGGTAAATGAATATGCATGAAGATGCATGTATTTCTATATTACGAACGTTAACATCTTTATCGTACGTCTCAATAGAGACTTAGGAACATACTTAGACATGCTTTGAATTACATTTCATAGGAATGAATAACGTAGACATCCTTAACTTCTAAGAGTAGAATCTTTTATAGAATAGCATTACATTTAAGTATCGTTCCTTGGATCATGCCAAAAGAAAGAAGGATTAGCCTTAACATACCTATATGATATCTTCCTTATTACTCAACCAAGCTCAACACAACTTCTTGCATCTACAACAAGTAAAATAATATTGCCGTTAACATATAATGTCGTACTATCATAGTTTGCTAGTCGTATGACTTAAGGAAAATCGGGCAGCAACTCCCCTATTTTTAATACATCCCAAAGACCACTAAGAGACATCAACAACCCAACAACAACAACTATAACCAACAATAGCAACAACAACAATATAATCCAAAATGAGTTTCTCCGATTATCTTAACAATCATATTGAGCGGCAAGCTTGTTTTTACTCATAACAAGATATAAATTGAATCCAACTGTTATTCAATAAATGAGTTTACAACCTTCAGAACATCATACTTATATGTACCATATTATTTTTAGTTTCAAACATCCACAAAATGCCTTCCAAAACAGCCCCATACGTCTAGCACCTTAATTTTTATCGTCAATCACTTGTTTTTTCATCTTTTATTCTACAATCAACTTAATTAACACATAGGAAAGCTTAAAAACAGGAGACACAACATTATCAAATTATTTCTCACAATTTCCAGCCACTACAAACCATATATTTATCCACAAAACAGTCCAACCAAAAAGACAACCATATCCCATGTTCTTTCAAGTGCTATCTTATGGTTTTTCACTCAAACAACACAACCAACACAAGATTAACATTATGAACAATTAAGAAGATGTTATACATACCTTGTAAAGAAGCTACAACTCGAAACCCTTTCTCAGCTTAGCTCACACTATCCCTCAATCACACCACAACATCATAGAAGCATTCTCTTGTAGTCTTTAACGTCTTTGATGATGATTTGAGTTGTTGTTTCCTTGAGTTTTGTTATTGTGATCTTGATATATGTTAGGGATGATTTTGGAGATCTTGAGAGTGGTTTTGTGTGAGTAACATCTGTATTGTTGAGGAGATATAAGGGGATAAGACCACCGCCTCAATTCTCCAAGCAGGTGGGTAAGCTGCCTGCTTGGAAGCTTGAGCAGTGCCACTTTGGACACATGTATCTCTCTACTCCGATATCTGCTTGGCAAACGGTTTGTAGAGTTAGAAACTAGACACGTAGGGATTCAATTCCATATTATGATATCCATGTAAGTCTCAATATATTGGGAGAAAACTGCGTCGCACCTGCCTGTTTCTCCGAGGTGCGGCAACGTGACTTGCTGACCTTACTTTAAAAATTCATATTTCTCTACCCCGATGTCTATCAATAAATGGTCTGGACCGTTGGAAACTATGTTCCAAGACCTTCATTTTGGTATGAGATATGTCCCAAAATAACATCATAAAGCTTACGAATTTAATTTCTCAAAATAGCTCATTACAAGGCAAATCGTAACTTGATTTTTCCGTAAGATAAATCAAATTATTCCCAAACTTTATATTTCATCCTTTTTGAGCTTACATATTTACATATGGCATACTTTCACGTACGAAAACAAGGGGTGTAAAAAATTGTTGTTTTGGGATGTGTTGGCATGTTTCGTTGGAGCCCCGGAGCCTCGGGTATGATTCAGATACATATCGAATTTAGTTTGGACTTAAGGAAATTGCTAAATCTTGAAGGTTCTAGTGTGATCGCACCTGCGTGGTTTTGGCCGCAGGTGCGGTACTACAGAAGCGGCCATAGGGTCGTAGAAGAGGTTTGGGCATTGGTGGGCTGTGACAGCAGGAGCAGAGTCCATGCACATGTGCTCGACCACAGAAGCAGAGTTTGGTCTACTACCTCAGAATGGCAGGTGCAATCGGGCAACCGCAGAAGCGAGATTTTGTCCACAGAAACGAGACTGCATGAGCGAATTTGGTCCGCAGGACTAGAGGTCTCTGGGCCTTAGTGGTAGCCGCACCTGCGATGGCTTTCCCATAGGTGTGGAGTCCCATGGGCGGCAGATTGGTCGCAGCAGCAATAATCGCTAGGCTGAAATAGAGAAATCGAGGGTTTTATTTCATTATCCATAGTTTGAGTTAGAACGCTCGATTTTGGGCGATTTTGAGAGATATTTTCAAAGAATTGATCGGGGTAAGTTAATTTAACTCGAGTTTGATTATTATACATGGATTCATCATTGTTTACAATTTAATTAGTGTTTTGATTTGGGAAAAATTGGGGAAATTTGTGAAAACTTCATAAGCTATATTTTGAGGATTTGAAGGTCGACTTGAGGTTGGAATTGAATAATATTAGTATGGTTGGATTCGTTATTGAACGGGTGTTTGAATTTTGTATATTTCATCGGGTTTCGAGACGCGGGCTCGGGGTTTACTTTTTGAGTTGACGTTTTGATTTTCTTTAAAGATTGCATCTTTATTATCCGAAATAGTTACCTATGGTTTGTATTTATGGTATATAGTTATTTTGGCTAGATTCGAGCCGTTCGGAGTCTGACATTACTCCTTAGGATTGGAGTTGTTTTGTGTTATTTGTGGTACGTGAAAGTCGTGTACGCAAGGTAACGAGTGGTACACTGGCTATATGTGGTAATTGATCGGTTTAAGCTATGTAGGTTCTTTCATGCCTTTAATCGAATTGTCATAACATGTTATATCCATGATCGTTGCTCCATCCTCATATGCTTTATTTGACATTGTTAATACTTGTCCCATCTCTTACTTGTTATTTTCCCTTACATGCTTAGTTGAAGTTACAGATTTGTTAATTATTTGACTGTTGAATTACCTTACATAAAGTTGTTATTTCTAGGAATATTTTATTGTGGAGCTTTGGTGTTGAAGTTGTAAAAGTCATGATCACATTGAGGCAAAGTTGTAAATGGTTGAAATACTATTCTTACTAAGCTATTCACTCTGACTTGCTATTGTTGAGACTCTTGTACACATTGTGGTTGAGCCATGGGCTATATATTGTTGAAATATTGTTATTCTTGATTCTTTTGGCAAGTTGTGGTATGTGGGCACTTGAGGTGCGAGTTGTGATGTGACGACCCAAAGGGTCATTACCTGTTTTCTTATTCATTCCGTACTTCTGAGGCCTTGAAAACCTCATTTGGGCTCGATTTGCGTGCGCAGTCCGGACGCATAGCCGGAAAGCTTAAATATGAATTCTGTGTGAAAAATGCTAAATTTTGATATTAATATGAATATATTTGACTTCGATCAACATTTTGGGTCAACAAACCTTGACCCGTGATTTGACGGTCCCGGAGGGTCCGTGGAAAAATATGGGACTCGGGCGTATGCCCGGAATCGAATTCCGAGGTCCCAAGCCCGAGAAATGAATTTTTGAGTAAAATTATTTTTCTGAAATTATTAAGGAAATTGGAAATGAAATTTGATTAAAAGACTGTGGTATCGGGCCCGTATTTTGGTTCCGGCGCCCAGTACAAGTCTTATATATGGTCTAAGCACTTTCTGTGAAGTTTGGTTGAAATTGGACGTCGTTTGACGTATTTCGGACTTAAAATGGAAAAATTGATGTTTTATGAAAATTTGGAAGAAATCATGAGTTTTGAGGCTTAATTCGATGTATATGATGTTATTTTGACGATTAGATCGCGCGAGTAAGTCTGAAGGATGTTTTTGAGGTTGTGTGTATATTTGGTTTGGAGCCCCGAGGGCTCGGGTGAGTTTTGGATAGGCCACGGAGTGCATTTTTGAACTTGGAAAATTGCTGGTGTGATCTGACCTGCAGGCTTCGCATTTTGCGAGTTGGCAAATGCGAAAAATCCTTCGCAAATGCGAAGGTGCTCACATTGCACAGGGATCGCAAATGCGATCACAGCATCGCAAATGCGAAAGCTGGGACTTTCGCAAATGCGACACCTTTGTTCGCAAATGCGAAGTCCCCAAGTATGCCATTGTTCGCAAATGCGAATTTTTGTTTGCAATTCCCAAAGTAGCAGGTCGGGGTTCGCAATTGCGAACCCCAGTTCACAATTCCCACATCTGCAACCTGCATATTTTATACTTAGTCGAATTTTAGACAATTTTTCACCCCACTTTCAAAACACAACTCCTTGGGCGATTTTTCAAGAACAAGCTTCATCCTAAATCATTTGTAAGTTGGGTTTTACTCATTTCTTTCAATCTTTAACATCATTTAACATGTTTTCAACTTAAATCAATGATTTTCATGGGTGAAATTGAGGATTTCGGGTAGAACCTAGGTTTTCTATAAATTGGGGATTTGGACCTCAATTTGAGGTCCGATTTTGAAACAAATTGCATATTTGAGTTCGTGGGGGAATGGGTAACCGGGTTATGGTTCGAACCTCGGGTTTTGACCATGTGGGCCCGGGGGCGATTTTGGAATTTTTGGGAAAAATTTTGGAAATTCATTTTTATGCATTCAAATTGATTCATTTAGTGTTTATTAATGTAATTAAGTAATTTGTGACTAGATTCGAGCGGGTTGGAGGTGGAACTTCGAGGTAAAGCCATAGTTGAGGCTTGAGTTGAATTGAAGGCCTTGAGGTAAGTGTTTGGTTTAACCCTAGCTTGAGGGAATAGGAGTTGAGTCTTACTTGTAACTTGCTAATTGTTGAGTACGATGTATAGGCATGGTGACGAGTATCTATACATTGGTGTCTAGCATGTCCGTGAGTCCTAATTTGTGAATAGTTGGTTGTTGTTATGCCTTCCATGCTTAAATGATGACTTCTATATGTTGTAAAGACCTTGTGAAAGGAATTGTGATCTTGAAACCTCGTGGAGCATTGGCTCGGGTTGAAATGCAAATTGTGAAGGTATATGAGATAAGTCACTCTTTGGAGCATGGGCTCAAGAGATAATGTGAACTATGAGATGAAAGTGAAAGAAAGAAAAGAATTAATGATTATTTCCCTTGACGGGACGTTGTTGGGTACTGATATTGTACCCTTGCCGGGTTTCTAGTTGTTGTTTATGTTCCCTTGCCGGGATTTTCGTTATTGTTCATTTATTCCCTTGCCCTTGTTTGTGATTGCTGATTGGGTGAGGAAGAGTGTTAAAGCACGAAGGGTGATGTCGTGCACTGTTTGTTTATGGTAAGGAAAGAGTGTAAAGCACGAAGGGTGATGCCGTGCATTGTTGCTTACTATGAGAAAGAGTGTTAAAGCACGGAGGGTCATGCCATGCCGCACGATGTACCATTCCGTGTCGATTTTATTGATATATGTGAGGAATGAGAGTAAAAGCACAAAGGGTGATGCCGTGCACATGTTATTGCTTGGTGAGGACGAGAGTAAAAGCACGAAGGGTGATGCCGTGCACTGGTTGAATTTTGTTTCATTATCTATTATTGAGCTGTGATGTATTGCTTATTACAGGACGACTCTTATTTGGAAATTGTTATACTCCCCACAGCATGTTTCCCCTCCCATATTGTTTATCTATTTTGTATTTCGATTCCGCTGTATATATATATATATATATATATGAAATTGCACAGGTTTATGTGATAGTCTGGTCTAGCCTCGTCACTATTTTGCCGGGGTTAGGCTAGACACTTACCAGCACATGGGGTCGGCTGTGCTGATGCTACACTCTGTGCATTTTTTGCACAGGTCCAGCTTTCGAGCAGCAGTAGCAGCTTTAGCACGGGAGCAGGCTTTCAGTATCGTGAGACCCGAGGTAGCCTTGCAGGCGTCCGCAGGCCCGGCGTCTCTCTCTTATTCTCTCTTTTAGACTGTTGCCTCTTCGTATTCGAGACAAACAGCTTATGTGATCTTTCAGGCCCTTGTATTTAGATATTCTTAGTAGTTCGTGAGCATTGTGACACCAGTCTTGGGTAGAGGCTTATATTGACTACTCCGTGTTTTATTCAGTTTCTATAATTAAGACTTCCGCTATTATTTAATTTTGTTGTTTTATATTGTTGCCACAAATTGTTAAAAGATTTGTTTATTAACGGAAAGGTAATTAAATTGGCTTGCCTAGCTACTACGAGTAGGCGCCATCACGACTCCCGAGGGTGGGAAATTCAGGTCGTGACATGTGATATTGATACACATGCAGTGGTATAAGGATTTGGGTTGTTACGCATGCAATGAGATAAGGTGGGCTTGATACACGGTTTGCTAGTAGGGGCTACTACTTGAAGCCAAGCGGTGTGATAAGGTGGGTTAAAATGCGAGTACCTATTTCGGGAAAATGAATATCAAAACTAAATATAAGGCTCCCGTGGTGATATAAGGAAATATTGTGATTGTGATTGTCAAATGAGATACGAGGCGGTACCTCGGACGTGATTCTTGTTGTTGTCTTTCATTTACATCACTTGTGTTTGTTTGCATCGTTTCCTTGGTGTTCTTATTATGTGTTCCTCCTTCGATCCCTTCATGGATAGCTAATCGTAATTAAGGTATTTGACGCTCGAGTGGAAAAACGGCTTCGATTCCATAGACAAGTGACTAAGGAGTTGCTTGTATCGGTGTGCGGTGAGTTGTACACCCACAAAGCTTCTTCCATACGATCATGCCAATCTAGTTTGTATTTGGAAACAACCTTCTTGAACAAGTTGCATATAGTCTTATTGAATGCCTCGGCTAGGCCGACAACATTGTACATAGAAGAGTTATGTTGCTTGAAGAAAAAGAGATCACAAATCTTGTTCATCAACTTGTTGTCTAATAGCTTGCCATTATCTAATATTATGTAACAAGGAATGCCAAAGCGATAGATGATACTCACTCGGATGAAGTTTGCAACATTCTCCTTCTTTACTTCCTCGAGGGCAACGACTTCAGCCCATTTTAGGAAGTAGTCAGTTGCGGCCAAGATGTTACAAGTGCCCACCAGAGGATTTTGGCAGTAGTCCAACATCCAATCCCCAATCGTCATGCGACAAGGATGCAACAGTCGGGTGCAACACTTCTGGAGGCTGATGAATAAAATTTGTATTGAACTGGCAAGCCTTGCATCTTCGAGCATAGTCCGAGCAATCTTTTACCACATTGGCCAATAATATACCATCCCTTTTATATGGAATTGGAGCTGTGGTCCAGACTAATGTGACGCACATACCCTAAAATGTGCTTCTTACAATGCTTGGTATGCTTCATCTTCCCCTAAGAATCGCAACAATACTCTCTAGAATGATCTCCTTTATAGGGTATATTTATAGTGAAGAAATAGAGGTGCACGACGACGAATTTTAGTTTTTCTCCTCGAATTTTCTGGAAGTATCCGATAGCTTAAGTAGTCGATAATGGGTTATTGCCATTCTTCCTTCTCAGCTTCAGAAATAGCGACCAGATGCTCGAGTTCATTTTCTTCACCTTCACCCTCATTTAGCAGCGGTACTATCCCTTTTTGGCAAATAGTAACTTGTGCTTGATCAGGCAGGGTTAACTATGAAGCTATGGCAGTTAAATAATCAACCTTCTTATTTTCTTTCCTAGGTACAAGTTGGATAGTCACATCACCAACCGATGACGTCCAAATCCACTATTAAAAAATAAATGGACACGGTCGCATGCAATATAATTTACCCAACTATGAGTCGGGGTCGAATCCCACAGATAACAATATATAGGCGATTAGGAATGGAAGAGAACTATCACTTATCGCGCAATGCCAAACACTTAGAATTGGTTTGAGAAAATATATATACCTAAATGCGGAAATGTAAACTAACCTAGAAAGCAAGTAAAATGATCAATGGCTACAAGTATGGATGCATCGGGAATTACACTCAAATAACGATTCAATGTATTTCATGATTTTATAATTATGAGCGAGTTTATGTTAATTAGCCACGGGTAATAATTCTATATTTCCTTCTTCCAAAGACTAACAAGACTTCCTAATTGAAGTATCCCTAAAACAATTAAGAGATTAAGCACTCCTGGATATGGCTACAAGTAGTTCAATCCTATCCCTAGGTAGAATCTATAAAATGATGGTTAATGCCTCAAGTTCTTGTTAATTAATCTTTCCCAACCCCAAAATTATCTTTTCCAAAATTAATTCGGAGTTAATGGGCGAGTCCTAGGGTTAGCTAATCCCTTTGGAAACATTAAAGAACAAGAATAATTAAAGTAACAATAACTCACTTCATAAATAAATGAAAATCATTCAATACATAAGCACAACAAGGTATTTAATCCAAACTTTAACTATGAATATTTCCATAAACAAGATTCAAGTGTTGGAAATAAATAGTACACACTTAAATATTTACGAAGCAAAGAAATGAAGAAATAAACATAAATAGGTAAGAAATCCTTAACCACAAGTAGGGGTGGCAAAATGGTTCAAAGAAAACAGTTAACCACCCATATTATCCACTAAAAAATTGGTTGGATAATGAACTTTTTAATAACGAGTCAAATATGGATAAGAACCATATTATCCATTTAGAAAATGGATAACCAGTGAGTCTAACTTTTACATTGGTAAAGCTTCAAATTGGGGGTTTCTCAAGTTAGAGAGACTAAGAATTCTCCCAAAAGTGATCATATACAAGAAGTCATGGATAATATGGGTAACCCATATTATCCGCTGGTTAACCCGTTTTTTATCCGTATTAAATATGGGTCGGGTCGAATAATTGATCCGTTTTTTCATTACCCGTTTCCAACCCGAACCATATACGACCCGACCCGCTCATTTGCTACTCCTAACCACAAGCTTCAAATCTTCAAGACCAAGTGTGTGTGTTAACCCTAGCTTCCAAACTTGTTCTCTCTAAGTCTAAGAACTGCAAATATGCCAAAGATCCTCCAAAAGATCTGCTAGGTCGAGTATTTGTGGGTTTTGGAATGAGAACATGTGAAATGCCTAATTTGCCCAGTTGTGATGCCCGTTGACCGAACCTGCAGAAGAATACTCGCAAGTGCGGTACCGCAGATGCGGAGAGCCTATCGCAGAAGCGAAATGTCGAATAATCTTTTCCACTGCAGATGCGGTATTCCAAGCGCAGATGCGCAACCGCAGATGCGGTAATCCAACCGCAGATGTGGTATCTTACAAGGTCGCCCATTTTCGCAGATGCGGGACTTCTCACACAGAAGCGAAGTCGCTTCTACGACCAACCTTCCGCAGATGCAGAATCACAGGGGAGTTTTGCATGGTTTTCACCCTTTTTTTGCTCAATTCCACTCCAATTGAATTCAAATCACTTCATGGCATCATTTGCCTGAAAATCTAACAATACATACCATAAACGACCTCATATTATAGGTAAAGGACATAAAAGCTAAAGAAAAGAGACTAGAATGAGTGGTAAAATCACCACTCATCAACACCCCCAACTTAAAGCTTTTGCTTGTCCTCAAGCAAATCAAAACCAACACTTCCATGAGGCTTTACCATTTAAAACACAAGTAGTATTGCTATTTTTTTTAGAAATCACATTCTCCAATTAAGCACCATACTTATGGATTTGGTTGGTACTAACAATTAGGCTCAAGTATGTGCATCTTACCCGAATAACTCCCTCATTTAAGAACAACTTCAAGAATGTGCAAGGGAGTTTCAAAATAATCAAGTGACAAGTGTTAGCCTCAAGAAATGACTCAAAAGCACTAGTCCACTACATATGCTCAACTTACTCAATTTTACCAATCCTTCCTAATTCATGTGTCCTCACAAGAAAGAAAGTCCCAAAATCACTATATTTACAATACAACATAAGGGACAAATTTACAAAGACACTCACTCTCACAAAGAATTTCAAGTGTTACAACATCTCATACCATAAGCTTGCCCTTATTTTAATTTATCGCCTAATCAAGAACATTTGGTTGGAGGTTCCATAAGGACTTTTTAAGCTTGTAATGTAGGTTTAGGGAAGGGTCGGATAAGAATTTGGATACAAGTGACTTCACCCTCCTTGAATACTACTCACATTTGTCTTTCTTTTTGCACTTTGTTTCTTTTCAAACCACATAGCTTCATTGGCATCTAGTTACCAACATAGAACCACCTTGAATACCTTTCTAATTTTCTTCAAGGCTCCATAATTATATACATACATATATTTCTCTTTTTTTTATATACATATTTTTCTTTTGGAGCTTGAATAATTTAATATGAACTCTTTGAGGTATATGTTCCTACACTCAATATACAACCTTACAAATTTCCACTTTGACACCACACCCACAACTTAGGCTTTTCGCCTCATTCTCAATGTTCAATGAGGGACGGGTTCAAAAGAGGGAATTATTTTACAAAAGGGGAAAGGTTTGTAATGAGGTGGCCAAAGAAAAGGTTAAAGGCTCAAATAGGGTACTAGTGATATTATTTATGCAATGGTAGGCTTGAAAGGCTAAAGAGGTTTTGCAAATAACACAAAGAATGCCTAAGATCATCCCTCCAACCAAACATACTATCATTAGCGTTAAAAGACCAACCGGACAAGTTCTAGATGATAGAAGTAAACACAAGATTTATTTGTACAAACACTAACACACATGGCACATGAATTAATCAAGATGGATCAATTTCATTTTCTTATAAGAGCATCTAAAGCAATATTATTCAAATTAGTTGGCAAAGAGTCACTAAAAGAGCCAAAAATTTATCACAAAAATTATTCTTCACCATGCAACTTACTTGTTTTAGTTCAAAATCATAATTCGGAGGGGTATTCTTAATTCACATTTCACATACAAGAGACTAATTTTATTAGTAACAAATAATCCAAAAGTCTCCTCCTAGCAAAACAAGACTAATTCCCTTAAGAAAGTTGTCACGCCATCTATCATAGGGAAACGTCACCCGGTTCACTTCAAAAAAATATTCGTTGGGAAAGAACCGTAGCATGAAGAAAATCCAAGGAAATACTACTTAAGAAAAAAAACTCAAAGAACAAAACTACTAAAAAGGATACTAAGTTAAAAGGGACTAATACAAATAACAACAAGCCGCTAAAGAAAATAAATAACGAAAGAAAGCTAAAAAAAGAGTAATCACAACAAGCTCAGCAAGAGCACCTGCTACACAAAATGGCCCGGCAAGGGCACACAATATCCAAAACAACAAAGTAAGCCTGACAAGGGCACACAAAATCCATAACAACAAAATAAACCCGGCAAGGGCACACAATATCATAATATGAATACAGTATACTCCTACAGCCACCCCCAACTAAAAACATTGCAGTGTCCTCACTGCACAATATCACAAATAAAGAATAAATAGTTTGAGGGTCTCCCTGAGGTCTGCATCAGACTAGCAGACTGTGGGAGGACGGCTGGTCAATGCTGTGCTGAACTCGTAGCCTCATCATCATCCTCACCATCACCATCACCATCACCATCACCAGCAGCTTCTGACATGAAGGAATACTCCTCGCTATCATCTTTGTACCCCACTGGTATCTTCTTGCCTGATGAAATGAGACTTCTATTTTTTTTAAACTCACTCAATTTCCGCATCTACGGTAAATTACCGCATCTGCGGCGCCGCATATGTGGCCAAGGACACGCTTCTGCGGAAATTGCCGCTTCTGCGGTGTCAAAACCGCTTCTGCATTCAAAAATCCGCAGATGCGGTTACACCAGAAGATTAATGCACAGATTTTCAGCCACTGTTTTTGTGCACTCCAACATCTCGAACTCTTTAATTCAACTCCAAAAAATCCAAAACTTGGCAGATTAGTCAAAAATAATATACTAAGCTATTCTAAAAAAGAAAATTTCAAAATGACCCAAAAAAAGTTTGAAAAACTATGGGTTGCCTCCCACCAAGCGCCGCATTTAACGTCGCGGCACGACGCAACTCAATTTTACCACTTTTCTCGCCACTTGGATGATATGAATTGAGCACCTAACTTGGAATCAAGCTTGTGACCACGAGCGATGGGGGTGGTAAGTCGATGATCAAGCCAAGCCTTAAATTCTTCACTTTGCACTTCTTGGCTCTCATGTGAGGAATGTCATTTTGCTTTCTTGTTCCCTCAAATTGTAGGATGTATGGTATGAGTTTTTCCTCCTCGCAGTCCTTCACTGATTCGTGTAGTTCAACTTCCATACCACCACATAATTCCAATGTTGAAAAATGCTTGGAATGTGACTTCAAACCTCCAACTTGCAATTTTTCTCGGATTCTGATATCCTCTTTTTCCCCCGAACTAGAGTCAATTTCAACCAATTTTTCATTTACACCGGATGACTCTAATTCCATATTTTTCTCGGCATCATTAACACTCATGGATTCGGTTGATGGATGTTCAATTCTTGAATCCTCAAAGTAAAGCTCACTTTCTTCCTCGGAATTGGACTCTTCTTGGCTTCATTCCACACTCTCAAGTTGGTGGGCATAGTGAGCCTCAACCAATATTTTCATTTGATCTTCCGAAGTGCGGATATGTTCATCATTGTAAGTCAAGCCTTGTTTCAAGTCCTCGAGTGCAAAGTTGTGCTTCTCCTCATTTTGAAGAATGGTCTCCAACATGAGCATCATCTTCTCATCTTGAGCATTTGAGAGTTCTTCTTGGTTTTGATCAAGTGCCAAGGAAGGATTTTCGGCTTCCACATCTAAGAAAAATTCTTGGCTATCATTAACTTCCGAGGATTTTTGGACCTCTAAAGCTTCAAGCATTTCTCCCATTTGTGAGTGCAACCTTTCAAGTGCCAAGTCATTTTGGAGACTATTTTCCAAAAGCTCCTCCAAGGCACTTTGCTCTTTGTTTCCTCCTTCAAGTAAGCACTCTAGCATGAGCTTGAACTCTTCATTTTGACCATGCTCAACTTCTTCCACTTCCATGGCCCTATAATTTTCATCATAAAAAGTATAATCATCATGGCGGGGGCTTGGGGAAGGGAAGGACAAATAAGCACAATCAACCCAATGACCAATTTGATAACCACACTTATCACAAATACTCCACTAATGGGTTTGAGATTGTGCGCACAATCCACCCCCAGGAGAATTTAAATAATTTTGCCACTAGTGTGGTCCTCCACAATAAGGACAAGGGTCATCAAAGTATGAACAACTACCATCCGACCAATTTTCATTATATGATGCCATTTTTCAAAACTAAGAAAATCAACAAGAAACAAACAAGAAAAATATACCAAGGTAAGAAAAATTAATTACAAAAATATTCACAAGTTTGTACCAAAGCACTTACGCTTATTTCTCAAACAACCTAAATTACGCCAAATTGTTCCCCGGCAACGGTGCCAATTTTGATGACGTCCAAATCCACTACTAAAAAGTAAATGGACACGGTCGCATGCAATATAATTTACCCAACTATGAGTCGGGGTCGAATCCAACAGAGAACAATATATAGGCGATTAGGAATGTAAGAGAATTATCACTTATCGCGCAATGCCAAAGACTTAGAATTGGTTTGAGAAAATATTTATACCTAAATCCGGAAATGTAAACTAACCTAGAAAGCAAGTAAAATGATCAATGGCTACAAGTATCGATGCATCAGGAATTACACTCAAGTAACGATCCAATGTATTTCATGATTTTACAAATATGAGCGAGTTTATGTTAATTAGCCACGGGTAATAATTCTATATTAGCTTCTTCCAAAGACTAACAAGACTTCATAATTGAATTATGCCTAAAGCAATTAAGAGATTAAGCACTCCCGGATATCGCTACAAGTAGTTCAATCCTATCCCTAGGTAGAATCAATAAAATGAGGGTTAACGCCTCAAGTTCTTGTTCATTAATCTTTCCCAACCCCAAATAATCTTTTCCAAAATTAATTCGGAGTTAATGGGCGAGTCCTAGGGTTAGCTAATCCATTTGGAAACATCAAAGAACAAGAACAATTAAAGTAACAGTAACTCACTTCATAAATAAATGAAAATCATTCAATACATAAGCACAACAAGGTATTTAATCCACACTTTAACTATGAATATTTCCATAAACAAGATTCAAGTGTTGGAAATAAATACTACACACTTAAATATTCAATACAAAGCAAGGAAATGAAGAAATAAACATAAATGGATAAGAAATCCTTAACCACAAGCTTCAAATCTTCAAGACCCAAGTGTGTGTGCAAACCCTAGCTTCTAAACTTGCTCTCTCTAAGTCTAAGAACTTAAAATATGCCAAAGATCCTCCTAAAGATCTGCTAGGTTAAGTATTTGTGGGTTTGGAAATGAGAACATGTGAAATGCCTAATTTGCCCAGGTATGATGCCCGTTGACTGCACCTGCGGAAGAATACTCGCAGGTGCGGTTCCGCAGATGCGGAGAGCCTATCGCAGAAGCGAAATGTCGAACAATCTTTTCCACTGCAGATGCGGTCTTCCAAGCGCAGATGCGCAATCGCAGGTGCAGTAATCCAACCGCATATGTGGTATCTTACAAGGTTGCCCATTTTCGGAGATGCGGGACTTCTCACACAGAAGCGGAGTCGCTTCTGCAGCCAACCTTCCGCTTATGCGGAATCACAGGGGAGTTTTGCATGGTTTTCACCCTTTTTTTGCTCAATTCCACTCCAATTGAATTCAAATCACTTCAGGGCATCATTTAACTGAAAATCTAACAATACATACCATAAATGACCTCATATTATAGTTAAAGGGCATAAAAGCTAAAGAAAAGATACTAGAATGAGTGGTAAAATCTGCACTCATCACCAACCCATCCCATCAATATTTTAGCATAATTATGATACGGACGTAGTTTAGGTTTCTTGACCTCGTAACCACCCAAATGCTGATTGACCACTAACTAGGAGTGACCAAAGACTTGCAATTGCAACCGCTTCATGCTGACAACCATTTCAAGCCCAAGTATTAATGCTTGATACGTAGCAAAATTGTTGGAACATAGCTGTGTCAACATAAAGGAGTAGGGTACAACCTCCACTTATGTCACGAGCCAAAATTAACCGTCGTGATGGTGCCTATCTTGGATCTAGGCAAGCCACTACTCAACAGTCTTAACACAGTAAAAACTTTAAAAACATAGACGGAAGCAATTAATATTTAAGTAAAACCTTGTTGAAACAGAATTAAATCCGCAACACAATACAATCAATCCCAAAACCGGGGTGTCGCCGAGTACATGAGCATCTATGCCAGAATACAGTCTACTATAATATCTAAGGAGTAAGAAATGAAATACAGATAAAGATAATGAAGGAGAGTCAAGGCCTGCGAACGCCATGCAGCTACCTCGATAGTCTTATAGATCTTGTCTCCTCAATCAGCAGCCGCCGTGACCGAAAACACCTGGATCTGCACACGAGGTGCACGAAGTAGCGTGAGTACAGCTAAGTCAATAAGTAACAAATCCAACCTTTGGACTAAAAGGAAGTGACGAACTCAACCAGCACAGTTCAATATAGAAGTAACAGTGCAGAAACTTAGGCATGCTTTCAAGTTCAATAGATAGCTCAAAACAAAAAAATAGATCAAATCTCAATGAATGAAGAACATATCTCTTCTACTTTTACATGCCAATGCACATGCTGTATGCGATGCACCATGGTGATAGCCTAATGTGTTCACACTCTCAAATTCTCAATCACTCGGTACTATATATGGCCCATACGGCCCAGGGAAGATCCATACCAGAATATATACATCAATTACCGTTAGTCACCCAGTACCGAGTAGGTCCAATCTAGCCCGTGGAGAAGATACATCTCCAAGTATATAATGCTTCGGACAAGATCAATGTCCAAGGAAGATCCATCCCTCAATAATATCAACCGCGCTCACCGAGGGTGTGTGCATACTCCGGAGGGGCTCCTTCAGCCCAAGCGCTATCATAAATCAGTGTAACCGCTGCGCCGTGCAGCCGGATCCCATAAATGTCCCTTATAATCAGGCTCTCGGCCTCACACGGTCATCAATCTCTATAGTCTCACTCACGGGCTCACAAATCTCATGAAACTAGCCCGAACATGCTGACATGATGTATCAACAAATAACAACAAATACTGAGATATGATATGAAATGAATGAACATAATTGAGTATGAAATATCAATAAGGTCCCTAAGTCAACAGCAAGAAACGACCACTATGGGTCCCAACAGTACCAACAATAGCCTAAACATGATCTCTAGCATGATTGATAGCTTAGTTATTTTATCACATGGTGAAAAACATGGATATCAACAAGATAGGACCACTTTACAGTAACACGGAATCGACCAGGTCCCAATTCACAGGGTGCACGCCCGCATGCCCATCACTTGGCATGTGAGACACCTCAATACCAATTACATATAACATAATTCAGGGTTTCGAACCCTGAGAACGAAGTTGGAAAGTGTTACTTACCTCAATCCAGGCAAAACCCTACTCCAACACGCCTTTGCATCTCAGATGGGTATCCAAACGTCCCAAATATAGGCACAAGCAGTACAATACAATCAATATAGGCTAAAGGAATCAATTCCGCAAGAAAAATACGAATTTCTAAGCCAAAATCCAAAATTGGCCAAAAACCGGCCTCCAGGCCCACGTCTCGAAATCCAACAAAAGTTGCAAAACCGAAAGCCCATTGACTCACGAGTCTAACCATACCAAATTTACCCAAATCCGATAACCAAATCCCATTCACAAATTAAAAAATCTAGCCTAAGAACTCTTCCTCTTTACCCCAATTTTCCACCCTAAATCACAAATTAGATGATGGAATTAAAGGAATAATTATGGAATTTGACTAAAATTAGATAGGAATCACTTACCCCAAACACCCATTCAAGAATCTCTCAAAAAAAA
Source organism: Nicotiana attenuata (assembly GCF_001879085.1). Taxonomy (NCBI): domain Eukaryota; kingdom Viridiplantae; phylum Streptophyta; class Magnoliopsida; order Solanales; family Solanaceae; genus Nicotiana; species Nicotiana attenuata. The sequence goes on along the minus strand of NW_017670379.1, from coordinate 421,362 downwards.
TCACCTTATGCCGAGCTTCCAAATCAATTTTACGTTATGAACTCAAAACCCTCTTTTTTCAATCTTATATTCTGCCCAGATATACCTTCATTGCGAACGCGGCAGATATCCCGCAATGGTGAAGCACAACTCTTCTGCCCCACAATTTAACCCTACGAGAACGCAGAATCCCCTATGCGAATGCGAAGAACTTACCCTCAAACCTATGCGAACGCGACCTACCTCACATAATCGCGTAGAGCAAATGCCTGACCTCCCCTTCTGCTTAAATCCCTCCACGCAAACATGATCTCAGCCACGCGTCCGCGAAGTACAGCTTAGCCACACGTACGCGATAGCATTCCACCCTTCGTGACTCCATAGAAAAAAAATTCCTCGACCCCAAATAAGCCTCTATGATGGCGGATCAATTCATGCGATTTTGTACAAGGAAACCAGATTGGCAAAACACCAGCAGTCTTTAGCGAATATGTTAAGTCCAAAAATGATTCGTTAACAACCCGAAACTCACCCGAGGCCTTCGGGACCTCAACCAAACATACCAACCAGTCCTAAAACACGATACTAACTTAGCCAAAAATCAAACCACCTCAAACAACATCAAAAACCCGAGTTACACACGGATTCAAGCCTAATGAACTTTTAAATTTCAAAATACTACAAAGAACGCCAAAACCTATCCATTCACGTCCGATTGACCTCAAACTTTGCACACAAGTCATATATGACACCACAAACCTACTCCAACTTCCAGAAATCCAATCTGACCCCGATATCAAAAATTCCACTCCCGGTCCCCAAAAATCCAACTTTTACCATTTCAAGCATAATTCTACTACGGACCTCCAAATCACAATCAGAACACGCTCCTAAGTCCAAAATCACCCGGTCCACGAGGCCTCTTGGCCTCTCTCTCTATTCGTTCTTGACTGCAGACCATCTCAATCTACCGATAAATATATACAACCTCATCGAAAGTAGCACCAGATAGCCTCTCTCTAGTCATATGAAACAGCAACTGAAATATGAAGCCATCAATGAACCTCTTAATCCTCTCCCAATAAGTGGGAACCAAACAAAATATGTGATGAGCCAACTCAGAAAACCTCATATCGCATTGTGTCACAGACATATCATCTTGACGTAACTACTCAAACTGTCTGCGCAGCTCCTCTCTTGTGAAACTGCGGCAAATACTTCTCCAAGAAGAGAATGGAGAACTCATACCAGGTATGTGGTGTTGCACGACCGGCCTGCGCTTCTCAGAAGACTCCCACCAAGCAAACTGAGAAGTAATTAATGAGGCCCCACTGGTCTCCGTAATATCGGCCGTATGAAGAATCCGCTGACACCTATCCAAGAAGCCTTGGGCGTAGTCTGACTCTTCCCCACTGAAAGACGGAGGCTGGAGTCTCCCGAACTTCTCTAGTCTATTCTACTCATCCTCAATTATACCAGGACCCTCCTAGGCTTGAGCAACTGCAATCGGATAGGCTAGTGGTGGCTCCGATATCGGGATTCCCTACATCAATTGCTTTGGTGTATGGTCGGCAGGTGTCCGAGTACCTCCCCCGGCCTGAGAAGTGGCTATGCGGCCAAAATATAGAGTGCCTGAGCAACAATAATGCACACGGTCAGAATCAGAGCTATAGCCTCTCTAAGGCCTGGAATCACAATAGGCACAACTGGTGCCTGAGCTGGACCCACTGGCTCACCCACAACTAGAACCTGCTCCGGGTCTGGGCAACTGGTGGGTCTGCAAGTGCTGCTCTAGCTGCTGTACGAGATTCACCTAGGCCATTGTCGCAACATCTACCATGACCTCCGCCTCTCGCGGCCGTGACCGATGGTACTGTTGGTTGATCGTCCTATCCAGTAGTATATGTCCTCGCCATCTGTGAGAGAATAGAATAACCAAAGTTTAGTTACCGGAATCAACAGATTCACACTACAAGAATTCAAGAATGTGTGTTTTCTAAGGGTTCGGCAGCCTCTCGAAGATAAGTACAAATATATGAAGAATATAACTCTTATACTTCTACATGCCAATGCATATTCTGTATGTGATGCACCATGCAGAATGCCTCATGTGCTCACACTCTCAAATGCTCAATCACTCGGTACTGTATGTGGCCTTTACGGACCAGGGAAGATCCATCCTGGAATATACACATCACTGACTATCAGTCACCTAGTACCGAGCAGGGCCAATCCAGCCAGTGGGGAAGATCCATCTCCAGGTATATAATAAGATCCATGTCCAGGGAAGATCCTTCCCTCAATAATATCAACTGCGCTTTTTAGGGGGGTGTACAGACTCCAGAGGGAATCCTTCAGCCCAAACGCTATCATAAGTCTTTTGAACCGTTGTGGCGTGCAGCCCTATCCTATAAATGTCCCTCATATGAAGCTCTCGGCCTCGCTCAGTCATCAATGTCTCCAGTATCACTCACGGGCTCAAAAATTTCATGAAATTAGCCCGAACATGTTGACATGATGTATCAACAAATAACAACAGAGATTAAGATATGATATGAAATGAATGAACATGAGTGAGTATGAAATATCAATGAGGTCCGTAAGTTAACAATAAGAAATGACCACTATGGGTCCCAACAGTACCAGCATATAGCCTAAACATGATCTCTAGCATGATTGACAACTAAGTTATTATATCACATGGTGAAAAATACGGATATCAACAAGATAGGACCACTTTACAACGTTAGGGAATCGAGCAGGTCACAATTCACACGATGCAGGCCCACACACCCGTCACTTGGCATATGCGTCACCTTAATACAAATCACATATCACATAATTCGGGGTTTCGAAGCCTCAGAACCAAGTTTGAAAGTGTTACTGTTTATAGTGAAAATGGTAATAACAATTAAATTTTATTATGGGACTCTAAAAATACGTGATATATTTTTATGCTAGTTGTAATGCAGTTGATACTGTGTGTATGAGACTTAAAAACGAAATAAGAGATAAGGATAAGGTGATAATCAAACCGATAGGTTAAATATCGAGGCCTCAAGCTTGTCGATTCGGGGGCCTCGACGACGATTCCAGAGCTCGGCTGTGAGCTATCGAGGGTGATCGAGGTACGGCTAACAGTTATGATAAAATCAACGAAGGCTCTTTATGGCCAATGATAAGCAATAAATGATGAACAAATATGAAGATAATAAATAGAAGCAATAATATCGAGAGAATATGTTAGAGAGTAGAGAGAATGTTCTTGTATATTTCGTGTGGAGCAGCTGAAGCAACATGGCTTTACAAAGTGACAAGGATCCCATTTATATAGGAGGGGAATCCCAACATAGTACAAAATGCATTAATTACAAAGATATGGAGATGGGACAACTAGATGACACTAGGCTCTATCAGTACTAGCTGCGTGCCTTGGGAACTCCCCATTTCTACTATTACCGCGATCATTATTATACTGAGGTCGGGTTTCGACGACCCTCGAGGGAGGATACTCGACCGCGACCTCGAGCCTTCGAGGTGATCTCCTAAGGCGCCTCACTGACGTGAAATTGGACCCTCTGATTTCACCATATACAGATAGTCCCCCCGTTTCTTAGAGAGGAGTGATAAGAAACGATTTTGACACCCGATTCTTTGGACTTCCCGTAATGACATCACATTGATGATATCATGCATATGACATAATCTTCACGATAACCGGGGAATCCCATGGACTTGTGTTTTCAGCGTCATTCACAGCGTTGCCGATTCCCATTCTTCAAAGTGACAATATCGCCGTCGGTGAGTTTTCAATAACGCATTGATTGCACCTGTCGATCCGTCTTTCAAAGGCATTGATGGCGTTGTTGGTCATACTATCTCCCCCTATAAATGAGGGCCTTCTGGTACTATCTTTTTATCCAAGTGCCTTTTAACATCTATCCTTTCTTCTCTTCTTCATCTTCCCACTTTCCTCTTCTTTATATTCGCCATCGGAGATATTATTCGGAAGGAACGAGATGAAACCCCAGAGGAGGTGGCGGTCGAAGATATTGCTGCCGAGGATGCATGCCCGAGGAGATGATGCTTGATGATGCTGGTGCCGAGGAAGCAACCTTGTGAGTAGGCTAGGCTCTAGGCTTTTACTATACGTTTACCTTTTCACTTCTTTATTTCTGTGTAAGGACCCTTCGTAGGCTTTTGTAATCATATATAAGGACCCCTCGAGGGCTTCTGTAATCGAATGCTTATGGATGAAAAATGTTCCTTTAATTTGTCTCTGATCCATACTATTTTCCCTTTAGTTATGCTTGTGTAGAATCTAAGTGCACGACAACATCGGTTGGCGCATATGTCGATCCTGGGTTGGACTGATAAACTCGGGTCGTCGGGACCCGACTTCGAGTCGAATGAGAGTAGGTCTTCGATTACCTAAATTGAGACTTAGCCTTTAGACCCCGCAATAATCTTGGGGGGGGGGGGGATTCGCTTGGAAGCTCGAGGATGGACATTGCCTTTAGGCTTTCGAGAGCAGTCCCCGAGTGAGGATTAACCCGCGGCGTCTGGAAACTTGTCTTGAACTTAATGTATATAACCTTAAGGCATTGCCGATAGGTCTCGGATGAGGAACTGCTCGGGTTTAGATGATATCTCGAGGCCAAGACCTTGCGAACAGAGTTTGAAGTGCTTATTTTACTTCTTTTGATGAGCCTTCAAAACCAGGTACCATCTCAAATCTTGCTATGACGCCGATGGCCCCTTGGAGAGATCCACGAGATCGGGTACCATCTCAGATCTGGCGATGATGCTAAAGGCTTCCTGGAGCCTAGCTTTTTTTTTTTGAAGGAGGTCCTCGAGATCGGGTACCATCTCGGGACTTGTGATGATGTCAATGGATCCCTGGGGCCTAACTTCTTTTTGATGGAGATCCTTGAGGTCGGGTACCACCTCGGAACTTGCGGCGATGTCGTTGGCTTCTTAGAGCCTAACTTCCTTTTTGATGGATGTCCTCGAGGTTGGGTACCACCTCGGGACTTGCGACGATGTCGTTGTCTTCTTAGAGCCTAACTTCCTTATTGATGGAGGTCCTCGAGGCCGTGCACCACCTCGGGACTAGCAATGATGTCGTTGGCTTCATAAAGCCTAACTTCTTTTTGGCGGAGGTCCTCGAGGTCGGGTACCATCCCGGGATTTGCGGTGATCCATATATAGGGTTGTTTCTGCTCCCTTGGAGATCCAACCCTTTTAAGTAGTTACCCTTCTTTTTCTTCGTTAAGCCTTTCATTATTCCAGTACTATTGTACTAGCACAGATTCCTTCTCTAGCTCTCTTATTTTGCCATAGCCATAACTATTGCACCAGGGTCTATCCGGCAGAGAGGGGAGAACTCCGCCACCAGCATTCAGGACCAATGAGAGTATACGTTGAAGATTGCTTCTTTGATAGGAGAAGAGCATCTTGGGTTAGTGAGAAAAGATTGTGGATGGGGGAGAAAGTAGCGCTACAGATACTTTCCCCGGATGAGGGCATCACGGATCATGCCGATGGATTCCTAAATGTGTACACGTATCCTTTCACGCTTGGCCCCTTGATAGGGTTGTGCTTGACTTCTGTTTAAAGTATCGGGTTACCTTGGCGCAGATCCACCCGTCATTTTGGCGAATAATGTTGATGATGAGATTTTTTGCGGAGAACGCAGGGCTTGAATTCATGCTCAGTCATCTTATTAAGCTGTACCGGCCCTTTCACCATCGAGGTCTGCTAACTCAGTGATGCCAGATGACTACGCCCTTCATTATTGATGATGAGGAAGATGGAGATCGGGAATGGATGAGTCGATTCATCCGAGTCCGAACCGCTGACATTATCCCTGTGGAGCTTATGCCATTCCCAGAGAAGTGGAAATATACTCGTAAGTGGTACATTTCGTGCCTCCTCAGTTTTGCTTATGGCGAAGGCTGGTCTCGTAACCGTGCCTTTTTTTCTTTTTCTGCAGCGGTTTCATGGGCGTCGGGCGACATTCCTGACCTTCCGGATTGGGTTCAGATGTTGGCGTCCCATTCGACTTGTGATGAGCGCAAGTGGCGAGCTTTATTCCAGGGCATATGGGAAGAAAAACATCATGGTGTGTGTTGTGATATTGTTTCCTTTTCCTTCCTTCATCTGGAGAGGCATTTTCTCTTTTTGCATATTAATCTAACTGTTGTAGGCACCGGAGAGCCTTCCGAGGCAAGGCCGCGCTCCTTTGGAGAGGGGGAAGGGTTGCTAGCTTTTGGGTTAGAGAACGATAATTATAAGAGAGTGGTGCCTTTACAGGGCGATAGTGCCCAAAGCAAGGCGAAACGGGACCGGGGCTTCAAAACAAAAACATTGTCTGAGCCTGCCGCGCCCGTGGTTCCTGATTCTGGAAAGATGGTTTCTCCATTGTTGTTGCCTTCTTTTTCCGTTGATAGTATTTCAAGGGATACTAGAAACCCGGGGCCGCATACTCCGAGCGACCATGCTTCGGCCGGGGTCGAATCTTTCACGGCCGAGGGAGCTAAATTAACAGATGTGCACTCGGCTTTTGAGGAAGTCCGGCGGCTTCACTTCGTGGTTAGTTTTGACACAGGACTTATGAATTTTGCGTCTTCCCTTCCTTATTGGGTTTCCTTTAGCAGGCCTTCGACAAGCTTATGTCCGGGCTGCTTTATCACGAAGCCAGGCTGCGGAAAGTTCTGGATGAGGAGAGATCCCTTAGGCTCCTTTGCGATGAAAAGGAAGTTAAGCTGGCACATTTGCGGTATGAGGTGGGCCAGAGCTTGAATTATGAGAGCTACTTGAAGGAGCAGGTAGTTTTTTGTCACGGGTGAGTATGTGTTCTACTTTCTAGCTTCTGAGGCTAATACTTCATTTATCTCAGTTGCAAAAAAAGACAGAGGCCCTAGAGCATCTTCAAGATGAATCTGGCCGAGCCAAGAGTGAACACGATGAGCTAAGAGCTTAGGCGGAGGTTTAGGCTTTAGAGGAGAAGGGTTTCCTGGATAAAGTTCTCGCCTTTGAGGTTCAACTCCGCTTAGCTCGTGACAATGCTTTGGTTCAAACAGATATGATTACGAAGCTCGAGTCCGAGCTTTCGAAGGTCAAGGCTGAGATAGATCGCGTTTTTTTGCATATGTGTATAAAAGAAAACCTTGCAGCTTTACTTCTTCTGTACCCCCTTCTGTCTCGAATTTGGCCGGGTGAGCTGAATTTTTGGTCGATAGGAATTCTTACATTTGCGATATGGCCCTGAGGCTCATCGGGCTAGCCCGTAGGCTTTTATGTACGTGGCCGATGCGAGCCTTTAGTATAAGCTGGCGTTTGAGCACTTATGCTTTTGTTTTTAGATATGTTTAGATCAACTATTTTGGGTTTTCATCTTAGAGTCGGGTTTCGAATCGAGCTCATTTGACCCACAAGTTTTTGTGTTTGCACGGGCTAGCGACAATGGCTCTTACGCCTTGGGTCGAAGCGGCCTTTTATATTTGGCCCTGAGGCTCATTAGGCTGGTGACAATAGCTCTTACGCTTTGCCCTTAGGCATATGTAGTTAACTATTTTGGGTTCAGTCTCCGAGTCGGGTTCCGACTCGAGCTCATTTGACCCTCATGTTTTTTGATTTGTGTGGGCTGGCGACAATGGCTCTTATGCCTTGGGCCGATGCGGCCTTTTATGCGGGCTGGCGGCAGTGGCTCTTACACCTTGGACCGATGCGGCCTTTTATGCGGGATGGCAACAATGGCTCTTATGCCTTGGGCTGATGTGGCCTTTTATGCAGGCTTGCAATAATGGCTCTAACAAATTGGGCCGATGCGACCTTTTATGCGGGCTGACAATAATGGCTCTTACGCCTTGGGCCGATGTGGCCTTTTATGTGGGCTATCGACAATGGCTCTTACGCCTTGGGCCGATGCGGCCTTTTATGCGGGCTGGCGCCAATGGCTCTTACGCCTTGGGTCGAAGCGACCTTCTATTGGCTTTATTTTTCCCTCATTAAGGACTTTTTCCTGACTCTTCGACGGTTAGGGATGAACCTCGATTACGAGTCATTTTGTGGCGATGATCAAGCACCTCGGAAGGTTTGGCTCAGAGGCTGAGTATCTCGAAGCTTGTGATTTGGAGCTGACATGGTCGAAGCTCTTTTGCCTATGTTGAGGGTAGCCAGTTTAACCCGTTCTTTTCGAAGTAGATTCGAAGTAATTGAAGGCCTGTGATTTTGTAGCGACGATCGGGTCTCACCGAGTCGCGTTAGTTTGGCCGGTATAGCCTTATGACCGTAGTCATTTGTGCTAGGCCGGAGCCATTTTTGATCCCGAGTGAAGTAGTTTAGGCGTCTATATCGAGGGTATGCCTTTTAGGGGTCTTACAAGTTCGATATATAGCCTTAACTTTGAGATCGGGTTTATGCCTTGAGTAAGGTCTTACAAAACTTTTCATGCCTTTGAGGTCTTACAGTTTTTAGATACTTGGTACAAGTATGGTTCATGCCTTGCTTGAGGTCTTACAGATTTTGTTGCTACCTTATGTAGGTCTTACGAGATCGAGTCTGCCCGCTCGGGATCTTATGGCCTCGTGTTTTTTAATGAATAGAGATTGGCAAAAGTCCCCGAGTCAATGAGGGTATTCTGGCTCGATAGCCGTTACTTGTAAACTTTGTATTGCCTCAGCGAGGGCTTATGATTTTGGAGATTCTAACCATGAGGTCATGCGATGTTTGAGATTTTGACGCCAGTCCACGAGTGTTCGGGACACTTTTCGTCCTTGGAGACGTTTCGTAGTTTTCATGCTGCCTCGTTGAGGGCTTATGAGTTTGGAGTCCCGACCCAGAGGTCTTTCAGATGTTGAATTGCTAACGCCAGTGCCCGAGTGTTCGAGTCATTTTCGACGGAGGGGTCGCTATTGCGAAAATGCTGAGTTTCTCTTAGAGTGCGAGATGCTTTGATAAAAGGTACTTTTCGATTAATTGGTACAAGTATACATTTTCGCCATCGGGGGCCCGACTATACGGACACGGTTCGTTCGATCGTTTGTCCCGGTACATCATTTTCCTATTGGGACCTCATTTAGCATTTTCGAGTGGATGACCTTCCGGGGGATGCCCCCCAGTATTCGAGGTCGATTGCAGAAGAAACCTTGAATACATGTCGAGTCTTCCATAGGTAGCATGTGGATGTTGCCTCATTAAAAACCTTGCCGGTAAAACCTTTTTTCGGGATAAAAACTTAGTCTAAGGAAAAGAGTGCAACGGATGCTTTAAAACCTTAAGGTCTTCGAGCTGGGTTAGTGCTTTGACTGCTCCGGTCGGCCGCCTTCATGTGGGTTAGTGTGAAATATAAAATGAAAAAGGAGATGTTTATACCTTGGTATGGGATGTGCCGGCGATATTTCGAGGTCCGATGTGTCCTAGTCGCTTGTGATGAAAACGCGGTACGGTCCTTTATTTTGTTTGATCGGGTTTAATCGAAGATGTAGTTTGATTATGCTTTGGCTCGTTTACGAGTGGAGGTATCTGTACCGGTACCACATCGTGCACCGCGAACATTTCCTTCACCGCATGCTATTCCCCGTAGATGGTAGTGCTCTCATGCAGTGTATCCACGGCCGCGCGAATAAGGCGTTGTACCTCATGGCTCCTTCGATGACATGAAATTTGGCATTTTGGGTTGTGTCGGCCACGTTGACTGGGAGGGTTATTTCTCCTTTCGTTGTTTCACTTGCCATGTTGAATCCGTTGAGGACTCGAGTGGTGGGCATGATTTGGTCAAGCAGTCCGAGCTGCTCTATTACCCTCGGCCTGATAATGTTGGTCGAGCTACCTGGATCCACGAGTACACGTTTTATTTGAAATGTATTTATGAGGAAAGAGATTACCAGTGCGTCATTCTGAGGTTGAGACAAGGTCTCAGTGTCCTCTTCGCTGAATGTGAGGGCATCTTCGGGTGTGTACCCCGGGTTCGCTTTTCTCTAGTGATGGATATTTTTGTCCTTCTCATCACGGGTTCTTGTGGAGCATCGATGCCTCCCAAGATCATGTGGATAACATGTTGCGGTTAATTTGTTTCGTTCTTCTTGTCCGCCTCTCTTTCTCGGAACTGATTTTTGGCCCGGTTGCTTAAGAATTCTCGGAGGTGACCTTTATTGAGCAGCCTGGCTACTTGCTCTCGGAGCTGGTGGCAATCCTCGGTCCTGTGGCCGTGACTGTTGTGGAATTCACACACTAATTTATGATTCCATTGAGAAGGATCCGACTGTACATGCCGGGGCCATCTACCGTCTCTAATTTTGCTAATGGCGAACACGATGTGTGACACATCGACGTTGAAGTTGTATTCTGAAAAGCGAGGTGCCTCCCTGGCCCCGCATTCCTATCGAACCCTGCTTTGTTGATCAGTCCCCGATGATTCTGTCCTCGGTCCATCCTTCGATCATTGCGAGGTGGGTTACGCCTCGGGGCATTCCTTTTGTCTTCGGTGTATGGCTAATATCTTTCTTTGTTTGACTTTGGCTCCTTCGCCAATAGTCTTCTTGGGTATACCGAGCTCGGGGAGGCTCCCAGCTGGTCATCTTCGACCCTGATTTTTGACTGGTATCGGTTGTGGACGTCCGACCAGGTCACGGCAGGATATTCGACCAGATTCTCTTTCAGCTTCTTCGAAGCCACCGAGCTTCGCTCATTCATACCTTGGGTGAAGGCCTGCACCACCAAATCGTCTGAGATCGGCGATAGTTCCATTCGTTCCATTTGAAAGCGAGATACAAATTCTCGCAGCATTTCGTTCTCCCTTTGCTTGATTTTGAAGATGTCGGATTTCCTTGTGGCCACTTTGATGGCCCCGGCATGCGCATTCTGAAGGAATATGTCAGCATGGCAAACAAATCTATAGAGTTTGGGGCCAGGTTATGATACCACATCATTGCCCCTTTAGAAAGTGTTTCTCCGAATTTTTTCAGCAGGACAAACTCGATATCGTCATCCTTCAGGTCGTTGCCCTTTACTGCATAGGTGTAAGCGGTAACGTGCTCATTAGGATCCAAGGTACCGTTATATTTCGGAAGTTCTGGCATTCTAAACTTCTTTGGAACGGGTTTTGGGGCCGCTTCCTGTGGTAACGACTTCTGCACCAACTTCTTCGAGTCCACGCCTTTCAAGATCGGGGGCGCTCCTGGAATTTGGTCGACCCTGGAGTTGTAAGTCTCGACCTTCTTGGCGTTGGTTTCTATCATTTTCTCGCCCGATTCAATCCTTCTGGTGAGGTCCTCGAGCATCTTCACAATGACAGTATCGCCTATCGACCTATTATTGCTCGATCTCTCTGGTACCTGTTCGGCCGGGGGAGCTGTCCCCGGTGCTACTGTGCTAGGAGTTTTCTGGTGACTTTGCAACTAAGCGATAGCCAGCTGTTGTGCCTGCAACATTTCAAAAATAATGTTTAACCTGAAAATGGTAATAACAATTAAATTTGTTGATGGGACTCTAAAAATACGTGATCTATTTTTATGCTAGTTATTAAGCAGTTGATGCTAGACGTGTGAGATTTAGAGACAAAATAAAGTAAAGGAGAGAGCTATAATCAAACTGATAAGATAGTTATTCGGGGCCTCGATCCTGTCAATTCGGGCCCCGAGGTCGATGTCTTGGCTCAGCTACGAGCTATCGAGGGTAATCGTGATAAGGCTAAACAGTTATAAAATGATCAGCAAAGGCTCTTTATGGCCAATGATAAGCAATAGATGAAGAACAGATATGAGGATAATAAAAGGAAGCAATAATATCAAGAGAGTATGTTAGAGAGCAAAGAGGATGTTCTTGTATATTTCTTGTGGAGTAGCTGGAGCAACAGACCCTTACAAAATGGTAAGGATCCCTTTTATATAGGAGGGAATCCTAACATAGTACAAAATACATTATTGACAAAGAAGTAGGGATGTGACAGCTAGCTAATGTCATGGGGCAAGCTCAGACTACCTTCAGACTAGCGTGCCACACTTTATCAGACATGGCTGCACTCCTTGGGACCCCTACCCCCCCCCCCCTTTTCTATTACGGTCGTGATCACCACCGTCTGTAGGTCGGGCGTCGACGAACCTCAAGGGAGGAAACTTGGCCACAGCCTCGAAGTCTCGAGGCTTCGAGATGATTCTTTTGAAATGCATTAACGACGAGAAATTGGACCCTCCAATTTTGCCGTATATAGATAGTCTCCGCATTTCCTAGAATGAAGTAATAGAAAATGATTTTTGAGCCTCCGTTCCGAGGGTCGCCGTCAAAATGCGACTATCGAGAAGCCCACGTACCGCTATAGGCTCGTCCCTTCCGCTGCCCATACGGTTCGAATAAATATGTCAACCATTTGATAATCTTTACTTTCCCAACATCCTCAATTTCACGAATCCAATCCCATCTCCTTTTGCATTCTTTCTTGTTTACTTTCTCAGAAAAAATTTCCTACCATTGCAATGGCCAAAACCTCGAAAACGGTTCCTCGATGGGAGGAAGCCACCTCTTCATCTCGAACGTCTAAGGGGAAACCAAAAGTGGTACCCACCTTGGTGCAATGTACTCCCCCCGATCTTGACATGTCGAAAGATTATACCATCTATAAACCCTCTCCTACACCGTGCCGATGCAAACACGTGTCCTGGTACGTCAGAGCCGTGACCGATGCAGGGACGATAAAAAAGGACTGTCGATGGAGGAAGGCAGTGGAGGTGGAGATTCCCGGCCCTGATTAAAACATAACGGATTACAAAGCCGGTTTCCTCCACGTATATACTTATCCCTTTACTTTGGGTCCGGCCGATCCTTTTGGATCCCCTCCCCCGGAGATAGATCCGGTCATCCTCGACTTTTGCGATAAGTATCAGGTGACGCTCGCTCAAATCTATCCCTCTTTTTGGAGGATAGTTTTGATGCTCTCTTATTTCACCGACAAGGTTTGAGACGAGATCTTTACCCTCAATCATTTGATCAGTATGTACAGCCCCCAGTTCTATGAAGACTTAATTAGGCTTTTTCATCGATCCAAAATTGTTTTTCTCGAGCATCGACGAGGAGAAAGATCAAGGATGGATGAGTAGGTTTGTGCGGGTTAAACCTCGGACATCATTCCGGCTGGGAGGATGCCTTCCCCGGAGAGGTGAAACACGCAACGTAAGCATTTTTCCCTTTCGGCATGTTTTGTGATCTCCTTTTCTTTCTTCTACAAAAAATGACCTCTTTTTGGTTCCTGCAGCTATTGCTTGGTGTCTTGAAGCGGTCTCGAATCTCCCGGGGTGGATTAGGCTGTTGGACAACAAGTTTTCATATCTTTCCCGATCTTGGACCGACCTGGCCAAGACGCGGTGGGTGGCCAAGAACCATGGTAAACTTCCTCTTGCAGCCTACGGCTTAGCCTTATGCTTTTTCATGTACCTTTTTGTGCTGATAAGTTGTGGCCGCTATGCGCTCCCAGGCCTTGGTGAGAATGTGCTGGTGAGACTGCCTCCTAGCGGCGAGACAGTGGTTTTGGAGTCTGCCAAGGGCAATAAAAGGAAGAGCAAGGAGGCTGCTGACCCCTCTGTGACAAAGAAACCTAAGCTGCATAGGCCTCAAACCGACATTGGGACATCAGCTTCTGCTTCCGAGGCAAGCCTCAATACTGGGGGCGAAAATGATGATGAGAGCGGATATCGTTTGGAGGAGAGGCCGAGGTCCGATGCGGGAGCCCTGCAGGTACTTCGACCGGAAGTCGGTGAATCGGGGACGACCGACTCAGGTCGGTCTCGCGTGGTGGAGACCCTCGAAGGGGGCGCTAACGTGGTTTCCGATCCCGCGAACGAATGTGGTGCAGTTTCTGATAGGGGGATCGTTGCTGCAGGTCCCGAAGGATTCGAACTTGGAGCTTTGCGGGGGAAGGAATTGCCCATCGGGGACTTCTATGTCCTGTGTGATTTTGGTTTGAGTCTCCGGTTCGAGTCAGGGGAGCTACTAGATGCTCAGAAGATACACACCGCCAAAGCGGGGATTACTCCCAGAGGGAGAGGCTTGCTTGGCACCATCCTTGACAATGTTAGTGATAACGTCGGTCTCGACGCTCCTGGCCCTGCCAAGGCCTTGGCGAGATTCCTACAGCAGGTGATAGCTGTTTTTCATGTATTTTTTTAGTTTCAGGAATCACTCTTCATTTCTCTAATTCTTCTGTTATGCTGCAGTGTAAGGATATGTATGACCATGCCCTTTACCTGCTTCACGAGGAGCTTTCATGCCGTGAAAGGGAGCATGAGAGGCTTACCTCGATGCTGCGGGAGTCGGAGACCCATTCTGCCCGAAAGGAGAAACAATCAGGCGAGCTTTGGGCTTCTTTAGAGAGAGCACTCCAGGAAAAGGCTGCTCTTGCTGAGCATGTATTTTGTCTTGTACGGACCCGACCTTTGCTCCTATAGTTCGACATCGACTGGATTACCTTTCTTTTTGCAGGTCAAGCAAAACTACTCGCAGATTGGGCGACTGGATGTGGAGATCCTTGGGTTGAGGGAACAAAACGAGGTAGTGACCTCGGAGTTGGCATCGGCCTATGATCTTCTCAAGGATGCTCGAAAGGAGATTGTTGTGCTAGCTGCGGCTAGGTCCAAGATTGAAGGAAATGTTGCTACCTATCTGAAGGACGCAGCCACGGCGCATCAAATAGCCTGTGACGTATCGATAAAGATCGAGCAGAAACTGGCTCGGGCCATCGAACATGCTAGGACGGAGGCGAGGAGAGAAACCTTGGAGGAGATCGAGGCCTGAGGCGTCGATCTGTCAGTCAAAATTGAGGAGGCCCGAGAGAAGGAGAGGAAGTTGGCGCTTTTGATCGCCCCAGATGAGGATTTTAGAGATGGTACAGAAGATAGTGGCGATGAAGAGTAGGCTTCGTGTCGCTTTGTTCTCTTTTTTTTCTTCTTTTGTACGTATTCCCGGGGGAATGAGTTTTCTAAAGATGCCCCTTGTAAATATATTTTTGGCAATGCAAAAAGGGTTTTTCTTCTCTCTGTTTTGCCGTTCTATTTACCTCGCCGCTCTTGTGGAGCTAACCTTCGACTCTTGATGTTAGCTCTTTGAAAACCGTATTCGGAGCGACCGGGACCCCTAAATTTGGTCCTGTCCTGAAGTTAGATCGACAGCTTTTTTGGGGCCAGTGCTAGTGATTGCGAGAAGCCCTCGAGGCCATGCTGTTTCTCGAATTTTGCGAGATAGCAGCATTTGTGCAACCTAGTAAAGGGACCCCGAGGTGATTATGTCAGTACATTTCCCTAGAAAAGGGGCGATGTTAATGCGGCCAGAGTTTACTGGACTTCTGGGTAGGCGAGCAGCCGCTGTTTTGCCTCTATATATTCACTCACTTGCCTCTCAAGTGGAGATTCTGCTACATTGAGTAACTACTTCTTTCGTAGAACCTGGCGCTTTGTGCTAGTTCTCCCATTGTTTTAACTCAAAATCTTTGCCCAAATCTGTACCTCCCCCTTCTTATTTTAGTGTAGCCATGACTGCTACGTCGACACCCGCCCACCAAGAAGAGGGGAGTTTTGCCTACATTCTGCATTCGGTCGGTGGTACACCGCCGGTGCCCGCTGAGCGGGCCTCGAGGTGCCTTTCCTCGAGGACAGATAATATGTTGGGGAGACCTTCCGATGCTCAAGGGCATCAGGAGCATGCATCGAGGTTCATCTCATCACTGGGAGAGGAACACCTCGAAATGATCAGAAAAGACTGTGGATGGGGAGAAGGTGTGGTACTACAACTACTTTCCTCCGAGAAGAGTATCACAGCCTATGTCGAGGGGTTCTTGAGCGTGTATACACATGTATTTATGTCGGGGCCCCCCGATCGGGTCGTGCTTGAGTTCTGTCGAAGATATCGGATTACCTTGGCATAGGCTCACCCATTCCTCTGGAAGATAGTGCAGACGATAAGATATTTCACCGACAAGGCTGGTCTCGAGTTCACCCTTAGTCATCTTGTGAGGCTATATCGGCCACTGCGCTATCGAGGTTCTATTGTTCTGCAGTGTCGATCCACCCCATCTCCTGCCGTTTGCAGCAAAGAAGATGAAGACCGTGTATGGATAAGCCGGTTTGTTCGAGCTCAAACGATTAATATCATTCCTGGTGAGTTTCTGCCCTTTCCTGAGAAATTGAACTTCTCACGTAAGTTTCGCACCTGTATTTTCCTCGTTTTGACTGGAGGCAGGCTCCGTAATGACATTTTTCTATTTCATTTTTGCAGCTACTCCTTGGTTGTCAAACGAGGTCCGTGATTTGGCCGAGTGGTCTCGTAAGTTGGCAGCTTGCTTGACCTATGACAAGTGCAGGTGGCGAGACCTGTCCAAAGGGAGGTGGGAGGCGAAGCATCATGGTAGGCGCTTGGTGGTTTATTCCCCAAAATGGTGCTTTTCTTTATAGCGTACTAACTTAGCCGCGTCGCAGGTATCGAAGATTTTTCTGAGATGACGCGGTGCCCTCTGAGAGAGGAGGGGAGATTGCCAACCTTAGGGTCGAGGGTTGATGACAAACGGAAAGGGCCCCCGGGGCGTGAGGGGGCTTACAGTGGGGCGAATCTTTCTCAGCGACTTAAAAGAGGCGATTCAACTGACCATCCGGCTTAGGGGGCCCCCGTTTCCGCTGAGGGTATTTCGAAGGGAGAGGAGCACCAGGTGCCTCCTTCTTTTCTTACCTAAGGCACTTTGAAGGACAATAAGCCATGGACATCGGCTCGACCTTTGGTGAGGCTCAGCGGCTCGGTTTTATGGTAAGCATTGGTAACTGTTAAAAGATTATTTCGGTCCCACATTCTTCCTCTTTCATCAAACTTTCTTTCGCAGGCCTTTGACAGGCTCAAATCCGAGCTGCTCCGCTATGAGCCCAGGTTGAGAGAAGCTTCATATAGGGAGAAATCCCTTAAGCTTCTTTTTGCAGAAAAGGAAAGTGAGCTGGTTTCCCTATGGTGTGAGGCGGACCAGAGCCGCGAGAGCTACCTCAAAAGAGAGGTATCTCGTATTTCATGTTCACGTATACTTCCTCTTTTATCTTCGGAGATTAATGTTTCAATATTTCAGTTGGAGAGAAAGACACAGGATCTGGAACGACTTAGGGGAAAAGTTGGCCGGGCCAAACGTGAGTTTAATGAGCTGCAGGCTCACGTGGATACCCAAGTTGCGGCCAAGGAGAGTGTTTTCGCTATGATTTCCACCCTCATGGTACAGATCCAGACCGTTTGTGCGAGTGAGTCTGCACTAGTGAACATGATCGCTAGGCTCGCGTCCGAGCTCTCGAAGGCGAAGGCCAAGGTGGTGAACGTCCAGGCCGAGGCTGTAATGAGCAGCACCAGGGTAGATCAAAAAGCGGCGGCCTATTTAAAGAGCGTCGCTACTGCCAGAGCTGAGCTGAGGAGAGCTCCCGATCGCGCGAGCAGTAGCAAAGAGTATGCTAAATGCAAATCTCGGAGGGAATCTCTCGAGGAAATTCATGTCCGGGGCTTTAATCATTCGAAATAGATCGAGCAAGCCATGGGGGATGAGTATGATGCCCAGTTCCTTCTGTCCAATGCCGAAGATGGCGAGGACGGGGCCACCGGGCCATAGTCTCCAAGGGGAACGCTTATTTCCTTCTCTGTTCTTGTGTATACAGCTTTCACAGTACGTTGTAAATGGAGCTTGTATTTTATTACCTGTATGTATAAGGGGGAAACCTCGCGATTTTGTATCTTCTAGGTTTCTGCTAGCCAAGATTTTAGCCAGATTAATTCGATCTTTGAGTTAGTAGAAATCTTTAGATTCGTGATATAGCCTTGGGCCTATTAGGCTGGCCTTTAGGCTCTTACGTGCTTGGTCGATGCGACCTTTGATGCTGGCGGGCGACTATGGCTCTTACACCTTCGGTCGAAGCGACCTTTAATGCGGGCTGGCGACTATGGCTCTTACGCCTTGGGTCAAAGCGACCTTTTATGTGGGCTGGCGACTATGGCTCTTACGCTTGGGTCGAAGCAACCTATTATGCGGGCTGGTGACTATGGATCTTACGCTTTGTGTGGAAGCGACCTTTTATGCGGGCTAGCGACTATGGCTCTTACGTTCGGGTCGAAGCGACCTATTATGCGGGCTGGCGACTATGGCTCTTACGCTTTGCGTCGAAGCGACCTTTTATGTGTGCGGCCCTGAGGCTCATTAGGGTTGCGACAATGGCTCTTACGCTTCGCTCTTATTCGTATTTAGTTAACTATTTTGGGTTCCATCTCCAAATCAGGTTACGACTCGAGCTTATTTGACCCTCAAGTTTTGTATTTGTGCGGGCTGGCGACAATGGCTCTTACGCCTTGGGCCAATGCGGACTTTTAATGTAAGTTGGCGACAAAGGCTCTTACGCTTTTGGTCGAAACGACTTTTTATTGGCTTTATTTTCCCCTCATTGAGGACTTTTTGAAGTAATTTTTGTCTGAACCGTCGTTGGTTCGGGAAGAACCTTGATTTCAAGTCATTTTGTAGCGATGATCGAGCACCTCGTGAGGTTTGGCTCGAAGGCTGAGTATCTCGAAGCCAATGATGTGGAGCTGACATGGTCGAAGCTCTTTTGCCTATGTCGAGGGTAGACTGTTTAACCGGTTCTTATTGAAGTAGATTCGAAGTAATGGCTTGTGATTTTGTAGCGACAGACGGGCATCCCCGAGTCGCGTTAGTTTGGTTGGTACCGCCGTACGACCGTAGTCGTTTGTGCTTGGTCGGAGCCATTTTGGTCCCGAGTGAAGTAGTTTAGGCATCAATATCGAGGGTATGCTCTTTTAGGGGTCTTACAAATTCGATATATAGCCTAAACTTCGAGATCGAGTTTATGCCTGTAATAAGGACTTACAAAATTTTCATGCCTTTGAGGTCTTACAGTTTTGTTGATACTTGGTACAAGTATGATTCATTCCTTGCTTGAGGTCTTACAGTTTTGTTGTTGCCCTATCTAGGTCATGTGGGACTGAGTCTGCCCGCTCAGGGTCTTATGGCTTCGAGTTTTTTAATAAATGGCAATTGGCGACAGTCTCCGAGTCATTGAGGTTGCTCTATCTTGGGAGCCGTTACTCGTGAGCTCGGTATTGCCTCATTGAGGGCTTACGATTTTGGAGTCCCGACCACGAGGTCATGCAATTTCGGAGATATTGACGCCAGTCCTCGAGTGTTCGGGGCACTTTTGGCCTTGGAGATGTTTTGTGATTTTCATGCTGCCTCGTTGAGGGCTTATGAGTTTGGAGTTCTGACCCTGAGGTCACGCGGGTGGCGAATTGTTGACGCTAGTCTCCAAGTATTCAGGCAATTTTTGATGGAGGGATCGTCTTAGCGAAAATGCTAAGTTTCCTTTGTAGTATGAGATGTTTTGACAAAAGGTATTCTTTGATTGCTCGGCATAAGTATACATTGTTTCGTTGTCGTGGGACCGACTATATAGGCACGGTTCGTCCGACCGTTTGGCCCGATACATCATTTTACTATTGGGACCCTGGGGGGATGCCCTCCAGTATTCGGGGTTGATTGCAAGGGAAGCTTCGAATACTTGTTGAGCCTTCCTTAGGTAGCGCGTGGATGTTGCCTCGTTACAAACCTTGCCGGAAAACCCTCTTCGAGATAAAAACTCGGTCAAAGGAAAAGAGTGCAACGGACGCTTCGAAACCTTAAGGTCTTCGAGCTGGGTTGGCATTTCGACTACATTGGTTGGGGGCCTGCACAAAAGTTATTATGAAATATAAAATAAAAAGGGAGAGATAATTATACCTCAGTGGCGATGGCGCTTTTGGATCTTGGCGTCCGTTTGGGGGACGCGATGCGGCCCTTTATTTGAATACAGCCGAGGGCGTGTCCTAAAAGATTGTGTGGATGACATGTTGCGGTTCGTCCGCTTTGTTCTTTTTGGCTGTTTCTCTTTCTCGGGACTGATTGTTAGCTCGGTCGCTGAGGAATTCCCAAAGGTGACCGCTGTCGAGTAACCGATCCACTTTCTCCCGGAGTTGCCGGCAATCCTCGATCATGTGTCCGTACGTGTTGTGAAACTTGCATACTATGTTATAGTTCCTTTGTGAAGGATCCCACTGACAGGCCTGGGCCACTTGGCATCTCTGATTTTGCTGATGGCGAACACAATGTCTGACACGTCGACGTTGAAGTTGTATTCTGATAAGCGAGGTGCCTCGGTTGGTCCTGCGTTCCTATCGAACCCGACTCTGCTGATGAGTCCCCGAGGATCCTGTCCTTGGTCTATCCTCCGGTCGTTACGAGGTGGGTTGCGCCTTGGGGCGTTCCTTCTATCTTCAGCGTATGGTTGATATCTTTCTTTTTTTGGCTTCGACTCCTTAGCCAAGAGCCTGCTCGGATATACTGAACCCGAGGGGGCCCCCAGCTTATCATCCTCGACCCGGATTTTGGACTGATATCGGTTGTGGACGTCCGATCAGGTCACGGCGGGATATTCGACCAGATTCTGTTTCAACGTCTTGGCATTCACTAAGCTTTATTCATTCAGCCCTAGAGTGAAGGCCTGCACTGCCCATTCATTAATGACCAGCGGTAGTTCCTTTCGTTCCACTTGGAGGCGAGATACGAACTCTCGCAGCATTTCGTTCTCCCTCTGCTTGATCTTAAACACGTCAGATTTCCTCGTTACTACTTTGATGGCACCGGAGTGTGCCTTTATGAAGGAGTCCGCCAGTATGGCAAACGAGTCTATAGAGTTTGGAGCTAGATTGTGATACCACATCATGGCCCCCTTCGAGAGTGTTTCCCCAAACTTCTTTAGTAAGACGGACTCAATCTCGTCGTCCTTTATGTCGTTGCCCTTCTTTGCGCAAGTGTAAGCAGTAACGTGCTCATTGGGGTCTGAGGTCCCGCGGTATTTTGGGAGTTTTGGCATTCTGAACTTCTTTGGAATGGGCTTCGGGGCCGCTTCCTCTGGGAACGACCTTTGTATGAACTTCTTCGAATCCACACCTTTGGATTGGGGGAGCGCCCGGGATTTAGTCGACCCTGGAGTTATAGGTCTCGACCTTCTTGTCGTTGGCTTCTATCATTTTCTCGCCCTATTCGATCCTTTTGGTGAGGTCCTCGAGCATCTTCACGATGACAGGATCGACTATCGACCCGTTATTTCTCAATCTCTCCGGCATCTGTTCGGTCGGGGGAGCGGTCCCTGGTGCTACCATGCTAGGGGTTTTCTGGTGAATTCATAGCTGAGCAATAGCCAGTTGTTGTGCCTGCAATATTTAAAAAATAACATGAAGGCTAACCTCCCATTCTTCCCTGGTTGGGGTTTTCTAAGCCTCTTATGGGTCTCCTTGGTGCACACTCTTGTTGGTGTGTGAGATTATATCGACCTGCTGGGCGTCGCTTGAGCCTATGTCGATCGGAATTGGTCCTGGCGCGTTCTCGAGGTTTTTTGGTGGCACACCAACATTTGGAGCAGCCACACTGTTCTCTCCATGGTTTTCAAGATTGTCGTTTTCAACTCTATTTATCGAGCTAGAAATTTTAACCTGAAATCGAAGATCTTGAAGAAGAAAAAGCGTAAAAGATAACTTGCATTATGTAATGAAACCAGCAAGAAAATAATCACTATTATTTTTAGCCCCACGGTAGGCGCCAAACTGTTTACTGTGAAAATGGTAATAACAATTAAATTTGTTGATGGGACTCTAAAAATACGTGATCTATTTTTATGCTAGTGGTTAAGCAGTTGATGCTAGATGTGTGAGATTTATAGACAAAATAAAATTAAGGAGAGAGCTATAATCAAACCGATAAGCTAGTTATTCGGGGCCTCGAGCCTGTCACTTCGGGCCTCGAGGTCGATCTCTTGGATAGGGTACGAGCTATCGAGGGTAATCGTGATAAGGCTTAATAGTTATAAAATGATCAGATATGGACAATGATAAGCAATAAATGAAGAACATATATGAAGATAATAAAAGGAAGCAATAATATCAAGAGAGTGTGTTAGAGAGCAAAGAGGATGTTCTTGTATATTTCTTGTGGAGTAGCTGGAACAACATACCCTTACAAAATGGTAAGGATCCCCTTTATATAGGAGGGAAATCCTAACATATTACAAAATACAGTAATGACAAAGAAGTAGGGATGTGACTGCTAGCTAATGTCATGGTGCAAGCTCAGACTACCTTCAGACTAGCCTGACTGACTTTATCGATCCTGGCTGCACTCCTTGGGACAACCCCCCCCCCCCCCTTTCTACTACGGTCGTGATCACAACCGTCTCTAAGTCGAGCGTCGACGAACCTCGAAGGAGGAAACTCAGCCACAGCCTCGAAGTCTCGAGGCTTCGAGATGATTCTTCCGAAATGCATTAACGACGAGAAATTGGACCCTCCGATTTTGCCGTATACAAATAACATGTGTTTACCGTGAAAATGGTAATCACAATGGAATTTGTAAATTGGATTCTAAAAATATGTGATCTATTCCCGAGCTAGTTTGTTAGGGCAGTTAGTGCTAAAGCGTGAGGTAAAATGATAAAAACCGAGTTAAGCAAAGCAGTAATCGAACCAGTAGGGGGTTGTTGCCCGGGCATAAGATCAGCCAATGGACACCTCGAGACCGAGGTTCGGGCCTATCTCGGGCTATCGAAGGTAGTCGGGGATGGGATAACAAGTGAAAATATAGCTAAGCAAGGCTCTATATCATCAATATTGAGCTAAGTAACGAAGAACAAATGAGAAAGCGAGAAAGCGATAAAGTGCCAAGGCGACCTCGAGTCGATGAAGATAGACAATTTAGAAGAAAGAGAGAGAGAGAGAGAGATATTATTGCATCTTTGGAGAAGTGGAGCAACATCAGTCTTTTTACAAGGTAGGGTGAGTCCCCCTTATATAGGCGGGGGAACTCGGTATAGTGCAAGTACATGTGTATTAATTGCAAGAGTACAAAGATGGGACGGCTTGATGTGAGGCCTCACAGCAGGCTCTATATAGGCCGGGCTCGTCAGGCGTAGCCATGTGCCTAGGGGGCTTCCCCTTCTATCCCGACCTCAGACCCTATTTCCTTTGAGTCGGACATCGACGGGACCTGAGGCTGAGAACTCGATCGCGGCCTCCCGCCCTCGGGGTCTCGGGGCAAGCTTCCGAAATGTCTTGGCATCAAAAAATCAAGTCTAATGATTTTTCCGCGTACAGATAGTCCCCACCTTTCCCATGCCGAGGTGATGGGAAATGATTCTGACACTCGACTCTTCGAGCTCCTTTTGGCGACATTATGCTGGTGATCGGGATCGCGGCGCAATCTTTTGTAACAGACGGCATATCTCATAGATTCATGCTCGATGCTCTGTCATTTATTTTGATGTTTGTGTGCTCTTAAGCCCTTTGGGGCTCTTCGAATGTCTTCTTTTGTTTGTTGGCCGTCGTAGTCTGCCGTGAGAGCTTATCCTGGTCTCCAACAGATTGACATGGTTCTCCCCTGGCTTTATCATCATATTTCGGATTGATGGAGGACCAACCGAATAAGGTCGAGCTATCGAGGCCTGCTAATTTGTTTGGAGATCATGCGTTGAATTCTGGGGCCTTCGGGAACGTTACCCCGGATGAAGGTCATCTTCGGGTGCCCCGGGGGGCCCTATTGATTTTGATGTAGATAACCCTTTTAGAAAGTATAAGGTTGGCTTCCGCTTGAGGAGTTTGCCTATGTTTGGGCACTTCTTTGGGCCCTCATGGAGCTTTGGTGATCGGGGCTTCCGGGGTTTACTCTTCTGGAGAGGGGATCGCGAGCCCAGGCGCTTGCCTTGCGTCTGGTACCGGCGTTATGGAGCTTATCGTGGCCCTGTTTCTTGGGGTCGGGGGCTCCTGATGTGAAATGTTGCCTCAAGCATTGAGATAATACGCGAGGCCCCTCGAGTCTTGACGTTTGTTGGAGGATGTTCCCTGGGTTGGGTATCAACCCGTCGATTTGTATCGAGGCCGTTGGCTTCCTGGAGCTTACCTCGAGCAGGCGAATCGTCGTTGCCTCTTGCATATAAGTGGTGTGGCTTCGGCCTTTTTGCGAGACTTTATTATTTTTGGGTAGTTGTTCTTCTATTTCGGCATAGGGCTCCCTATCTCTTAAAGTGCGAAAAGTGTTGGTGCTTGCACTTGCTTTATTTTGTCTGTTTTGCCATAGTCATGGCGACCGCTTCGGGACCGGCATGGCAAAGGGCGGAGAAAGTTGTTCCTGGCGCTCGAGAATCGAAGGATTTCGCTCTGGAGATGGTGTCCTTGATAAGAGAGGAACACCTGGAGATGGCGAGGCGACACTGTGGGTAGAGTGAGGGAGTGACACTGCGGGTGCTTTCCCCTGGTGAAGGCATCACGGACTCTACTGATGGGTTCTTGAGTGTGCACCTATACCCTTTTGCATTTGGCCCCCCCGATAGGGTTGTGCTTGACTTTTGTTTGAAGTATCAGGTTACCCTGGCGCAGATTCATCCGTCATTTTGGCGAACGGTGTTGATGATGAGATTCTTCGGTGGAGAAAGCCGGGCTTGAGTTCATGCTTGATCATCTCATCAGGATATATCGGCCTTTTTATCAGCGAGGCCTGCTAACCCTGAGGGGTCGTTCACCCACGACATTCGTTGTTGACGATGAGGAAGGCGGAGACCGAGAGTGGGCCAGTTGGTTCGTCCGAGTCCGAACGACCGATATTATTCCCGTGGAGTTTCCACCATTTCCCGAAGGGTGGAATCATGCACGTGAGTGAGGCGCTTTGTCTCTCTTTCGGATTTTGCTCATAGTGAAAATCGACCAAATTATAATGTTGTCTCCCTTGTTGCAGCAACTTCATGGACGCCGGGCCAAGTCCATAATCTGCCCGGCTGCGTTCGGAGGTTGGTGACCCATTCGTCTTGCGACAAACGCAGGTGGCAAGCTATGTCTTGCATCAGGTGGGAAGTGGACCATCAAGGTACATGCGTATGTTGCTTTTCCCCTGCTGGCATATACCCGAGGGAATATTTTCCCACCTCTTCTGTACTGGATTTGTCATTTGCAGATGTCGGGCAGTTCCTTGGGGCGAAGCAGCGCTTTTTCGGAGATGAGAAGGAGTCGTCGGCCTCCGGGCCGAGGGATGACAGTAACAAGAGGGACCGGAGCCCACAATGCAAAGGAGCCTTTAACGGTGCTGGTCGGGCTCGCATTTCTGAGGACGGGGCGTCGCTCGAGTCTGCTGTTCCCGGAGCGCCTGATTCCCAGCCAATGGCTCCTTCGAGTGAGCACGTCGTGCCCGGGTCCGACTCTTCAGGGATCGCAGGGGCAGGACCAGCAGGAGCGTGTTCTGATTTGGAGGAAATCCATCGTCTTCACTTTGTGGTGAGTTTGTGCACAGTTTCCTTGCATCCTACATCTTCCTCCTCTTATTGAATTCTTCCTGTGCAGGCCTGCGATAAGCTTAAGTCTGAGCTGTTCCATCAAAGGGCCATGTTTCAGAGAAAACAAGACGTACGTAAGTCGACATAGCTCCATGTATATGTTCTTTGGAGCTAAAACCAGGGAGAATCCCTTAGGCTTCTTTGTAAGGAGAAGGAAGTTGAGCTGCAGCATTGGCGGTATGAGGCGTATCGGAGCTCAAACTACGAGAGCTATTTGATGGGGCAGGTAACTTCCTGTAGTGCATGCTTCACTTCTTTCTAACCTTAAGGCTAATTTCCTCTTGCTGTATTAGTTGCAGAAAAAGGC
Organism: Nicotiana attenuata; assembly: GCF_001879085.1. Lineage (NCBI taxonomy): Eukaryota > Viridiplantae > Streptophyta > Magnoliopsida > Solanales > Solanaceae > Nicotiana > Nicotiana attenuata. The sequence continues at coordinate 395,661 of NW_017670379.1, read as the reverse complement.
GGAAGCCTTGGAGTACCTTAAAGGAGACGTAAACCGCGTCAGGGCCGCTTGCGAGGAGCTAAGAGCTCGAGTGCAGGCTCAAGCTTTAGGGGAGATGAGTGCTTCGGTTAAGGTCCCTGCCTTCGAGGTCCAACTCCACTTGACCCGTGACAATGCCAAAGTTCAGGCGGATATGATTGAGAGACTTGAGTCTGATCTCTCGAAGGTCAGGGCCAAGATAATCGATGCCCGAGCGGAAGCGGCATTAAGCCAAACCAGGGATGATAGTGAGATGGCAATTTGCATAAAGGATGCTGCTGACGCTCAATCCGAGTTGAGGCGAGCCCTCGATCGTGAGAAGAGGATCAAGGAATATATTCGCTGCCGATCCTGAAGAGAGGTATTCGAGGAGGCCAGTGCGAGGGGATTCATTCTCTCGGAGGAATTGGCTCGAGCAAGGGCGGATGAGGGTGACGCTCGGTCACTCCCTGTGGATGTTGCGGAGGGCGAACTTGACAAGCTGTAGTCCTTTGGCGCAGAATATAGATTCCACCGATTTGTAGCTTTGTTTCCGGCGCGCGCAGGGCGTGTCTGTAGGTGGAGAATGCTTTTTCGTATGTAATATAAAAAGATTTTTTGAGTTTTATTCCTTTTGTACCTTTTTTCTGTCGTTGCTCTGGATCGTATAGACTGGTTTTGGAACTAGTCCCCGAGTCGTGTTACGGCTCAAGCTTCGATTGGCTTTCCAGCTCTTTCCCGCCTGCATGGGCGGAGGGCGATGGCCCTTTGTGCTCCTGAACCGAAATGATTTTGCGGGCGCGTGGCGTGGATATTTGTCTTGGCTGACGATAGTATCATTTGGGCCGTGCCTTTAGGCGTTTTGTGGATGAATTATCCTCGGGTTCAGTCTCCGAGTCAGGATCCAACTCGAGCTTAATATACCCTTGAGCCAGTTAGAGCTGGCGATAATGGTTTTTATTTCCTGCCCTTGGGCGTTTTGCGATTTTCCGGGTCTAGTCTCCGAGTCAGGTTGCGATTCGAGGTGTAATTGACCCTTGATCTTTATGGAGATTCCGATCGGCAGTAGTGGCATCGATGTCACGCCCATTGGCGTATTATAATTATTGGGTCCAGTCTCCGAGTCGCGTTGCGACTCGAGCTTATTGAGTTTTCAGCCAGCGATGGTGACTTTTTTGTCGTTTGGTCACTGAGACCTTTCAATAAGTGGCATGTAGGCATGCATAGTTAACTATTTTGGATTCGGTCTTCGAATCGGGTTACGATTCGAGCTTGCTTTAATCCTCAAGTTGTCAATTTTCAAGCTGGCGACAATGGCTCTTACGCTTTATGGTCGTAGAGACCTTTTGATATGAGGCCTGGAGGTTTGCTTAGCTGGCGACAATTGCTCTTACGTTGTTTGGTCATAGAGACCTTTTGATATGAGGCCCAGAGGCTTTTTGTAGGCTTTTTTCCTCTCGTTAAGGTCTTTTTGAATATTTTTGCCTGACTCATCGTCGGTTCTGAAAGAACCTCTATTTCAAGTCGTAGTCGGCAATGCTTTGAGCACCTCGTAAGGTTCATAGCTCATAGGTCGAGTAGATTGACGCTCTTGCGATTTCGGAGCTGACGTGGTTGGGACTCGTTTTTTGCCTGTTGAGGGAAGCCTATTTTTAACCGGTTCTTTTCGAAGTATATTCGGAGGATTTTTTAGCGACAGTCGGGTGTCCCCGAGTCGCGTTATATGGGCTGTATCAGCCATTTTGACCGGAGTCATATGCGTTTGGCCGGGGCCATTTTTGATCCTAAGAGGAAGTTTTAGGTGTCTACACCGAGGGTATGCCCTTTAGGGATTCTTACAAATGCGACATATAGCCTAAATTGCGGGACTTTTCATGCCTGTTGAGGTCTTACAGTTTTCCATGCCTGTTGAGGTCTTACAATTTGTGAAGGATAGATCTAGTTATACCGAGGCTGCCCGATAAGGTCTTACAATTTCAGATTTTCCAGTGCATGGAGATTGGTGGCAGTCTCCGAGTCATCGAGTTATTTCAGCCTGAAGATTGCTTCTCGTGAGCTCAGAGTTGCCTCATAAGGGCTTGATGAGCCCGGCGTTCCGACCCTGGGGTCATCCAGGTACCGAATTTTTCAAGTCTCCGAGTATCTCGAGATACATCTGGCAGAGAGGTTTTTGTTGTGAATACGCCAAAATAGTCTTCTTCGAAGCGTGGAATGCTTAAAAAATATTCTTTATTGCTTACTCTGGTGCTACAATTTGGGAGTGAGCACTGCCTGGAGTCTCATTGAGGCTCTTAGGGAACTCTAACACACTCAAATAGGTTAAAGGCTTTGGATCAATGGTCTTTGAGTTTGGTCTATCTCATAACTCAGACAGGAAGTCTGAATCAGGCTCTCCTTTGGTTGTACTTTTTTTTACTATTCCTGATGTAATTTTATTCATTCTGGTTTGTAATAAGTTGTAATAAACGCTTGGGGCTGGCTAGTGAAAAAAGGGGGTGGGTAACTATGCATGCAAAGGGTAGGAAATCATGCCTATAGGTCTACTACAATTCTGCATATTCAAATACATATAGAAATCATGCCTATAGGTCTATTACAATTCTGCATATTCAAGTACATATAGAAATCGTGCCTATAGGTCTATTACAATTATGCATATTCAAATACATATAGAAATCATGCCTATAGGTCTATTACAATTCTGCATATTCAAGTACATATAGAAATCATGCCTATAGGTCTATCACAATTCTGCATATTCAAGTACATATAGAAATTATGCCTATAGGTCTATCACAATTCTGCCTATTCAAATACATATAGAAATCATGCCTATAGGTCTATTACAATTCTGCATATTCAAATACATATAGAAACCATGTCCATAGCATGTTCTAGTTCTGCATATTCAGTTGCATATAAACAGCATAGCATAAGGTTTTAAACAAAGTTTCGCATTTAGATATACCCATAAGTTTTAAAACAAGCTTTTGCATTTTTTAGATACCATGCCTATAGGTTTAAAAACAAGTTTCTGCACCCTGGTGCTACGTCTATAAGGTTTAAAAGAAGTAATGCATAGAAAGCATGCCTATAGGAGCTTCTGAATAAATCTTATTCGCATTACTCAGTGTTAGATATAAAATCAGTAATAATGGATACTATCAGTTGCAGATCTTGTAATCAATTCGTTTAAATTCAGCCTCTCTTTAATAATCTGAATCCCTCGCTTGACCAAAGTTTAGCAATCATGCCTATAGGGTTCATTACATTAATGTCTTATTACCTTCTAAATTCAGTAGATATCATGTCTATAGGACCCCGTCTTAACACTTAGGCAAGCCATAGGGTAAAACTATAAACTGAATCTGTTTTAACAATTACAACCAGTAGGTAGGCCTGATTCGGGCTTCTTATCTGAATTACGTAATGAACCAGCCTGCCTAAACTCTTAAATTCTCTCTGACATTTAGTATTTAATCAGACCTAAACAGTATGTGAAAGTCATGCTAATTATGTGCTTTTTCTGTCCAAGGAGGTATAATTGAGCCCCTGTTTGTCTATATGTTTTTCCCCTAAAATGTGCAATATATGTTTTGTATGTCGACTTAGATTTTTTACCTTTCGAAACCTCAAATAAGCCCAATATCCCTCCCCTTTTAGGATTGGTAGTCGTAAGTGCCTCCGGGACTGATAGGATTGGGGCGGGAAATAGCATGCAATAAGTAATCGAGACCAATCCGCGTTTTAAATACCCTAACGGGGTGGGATGGGTAGATATTGATATGATGACCACACGATAATGTCACGTGTAGCCCCTTATTGAGGAGTGATTACCGGGCATTGTGTGGGGTGATCCACATTATTAATAAACCTAGGACCCTTCTCCCTTTATTCTTTATTTATTTCTTTTCAGCATTTTAACTCTTATTTTTATAATTAGCTTTTTTCATACCCTTGTTTACTTTCAAACCTTTATGTGATGAAATCCCCTCTTATTTGAGCCTTGTTTGTTTATATGCTAATTGTACCCAAATTCACAATAATTGTCTGGCCTAGAACCACACTAGTGGATTCTGAGGGGTGCCTAACACCTTCCCCTTAGAATAATTTCAAGCCCTTACCCTCTCTCTGGCTATTCAAATCGAACTCTTCTGGTGTCCTAATGCACCCTAATCATTAGGTGGCGACTCTTCAAAATTGCAAAACCCCTTTCTCAAAAGGAACGAGTTGTCCCTACCAAATGTTATAAACCCGATTTCGCGAGAAAAGGGGGCGCGACACCGCAAACTCATGGAGAGAAATGCTGATGGTGGAAAATGCGACGCAAAATGCGATCGCATATCTGGAATGCGGACCGCAAATCAACAATGCGACGACGGCCTGGAAACTAGGGTTCTGAAGTGCGATGGGCATGAAGAGAATGCGGACCGCATGTCTGTTATGCGACAGATATGCGGTCGCATATTTAACCTGAAAGGGCATTTTTGTCCGTTTTTGTCCCGAATTTTGGCCCTCCATAAGTAGATTTATTGGGGTTTGGTGGGCTCATCTTGTCTGACTGGGAGACTACAATACAAGGCTTTAATATTCCTCTCTTTTGGGAAGCTTTTGGGTCAAGAATCTTTCACTTTGTAAGCTTTATGGCATTTAATATTCTCTTGTTTTTTTTTTGTATGAGTAGCTAACTTTAAATACTAAGGTTGTGGACCCTAAATGGGTGTTATGTTAATGGGTGTTTAACATTGAATATATATATAATGGTTGGTTGATATTTATTTACTTCTCATTCTTCATTTATTGTTGGTGGTTGCAAACATTAACAAGTGCCATTAAAATTCTTGCTTTGCTTGGGAAAGTGGGTTAGAATTTGGTAGAAGTAAATATCAAAGACTCAAGGCTTTAAACCTTGTTTAATAGGATCGCTTACGAATAAGTGGGTTTTATTTGGCATATATTGATTGTTATTAATTGCAACTCTTTTATATTTGGAAAAATCATAAAGAGGAAATACTACCCAACTATTGGAAAAAATTGGGTAGTCATTTAGACATCATTTGCGTATCAAAAGGACCTTCCATTAGAAATATATCATATTAACACCGATAACATTACACTTCATTAAAGGGAACACAACCTTGGTTTCTAATCAAATTATTTACATTCTCAACATTACAATTAGTCATTACTTCAAACCAATATCATTTCATACTCTTGTTACCATTAACTAAATATAATCACGACTTTAGTCAAGTAACACACTATTTGAGTAACCTTTTCACACCTATTCCCTGTGGGATTCGACCCCAACCTTGTTGGGTTATTATATTTGACATTGACCGCCTTACACTATTTATTAAAGTGTAATTTGAGCGTATCACTTGGCAAAGTTTGTTTAGACTAGATTCTATTATTTTTGTATATATAGTCTACACTGTACAAAGAAATATACACAGAAAATTTTCCAATATTCACTCTCTGTTCATTTTCTTCATGGTATCAGAGCAGGCTTGAACTACTCCATTCACGATCCTACCACAATTTTTTTTCTCTCTTTTTGCTTTCTTCTCTTCAGCTATGAGCACTACTGGACAGACTCTAGATCCTCTAGCCTCAGCCACTTCCACAGCCGACCCTGTTGTACCAGCATCATCAGTTGTGAGTGGAGTGGTTGATTCATCACATCCCTACTATCTTCATCCCTCGGATTATCCATGGATGAATCTTGTGTCCACAGTTTTTGATGGAAGAAGCTATGGTGGATGGAGAAGAGCTATAATTGCTTTATCTGCAAAAAATAAGCTGGATTTTATTGATGGAACTCTTACTATTCCACAAATTGATTCTGGACTTCAAAGGACTTGGGCAAGGTGTAATGACATAGTATTGTCATGGTTGTTTAATTCTCTATCTATGGAAATAGGAGAGAGTGTTCTTTACCCCCAAAGTGCTAAGGACCTGTGGAGTGATTTAGAAGACAGATTTGGACAAACTAATGAAGCTAAGTTATTTCAGTTACAAAAAGAACTTAGTGTTGTGGTTCAAGGTAGCTCTACTGTATCAACCTATTTCACTAAGATGAAAAGCTTATGGGATGAGCTTGACGCCTTGAAAACTTTCTCAACATGTGTTTGTGAATGTGAATATGGATATAAGGTGAAGAATTCTAAGGCACATCAAGATGAAAGGTTGCTGCAATTTTTGATGGGGTTGAATGACATTTTCATAGGTGTTAGGAAAAATATTTTGTTGTCCTCGCCCTTACCTTCCATTGGGCAAGCTTATTCACTGGTGATACAAGATGAGAAACAGAGAGAGATTGAGGACAATAAACATTCAAAAAACAAAGTGAAATATTAAAGCAAAAAAAAACTTACGGAGGAATTAAAGGCCATAGGAAAAGCACAAAATCAGAAAGTCACAAGAACAGAGATGAAGCTTCGTCGTACGAAAACATAGATCAATAAACTAACTTTTGAACTATCGAATTACCTTGGACTAACAAAACTTGAGCGTTGACGTGAGGAGAGAGAAAATAGATTAAGCAAGAGAGCGCAGTAGGGATTGACATCGTGACACGGTAGCGAAGTAGCTTTGGACTCCACTCCAGATCAGAACACGTTAACAGCAAAAACGGTCATAATAGACAATTTAAGCATAATAACGCATGAAATGACCAATTTACCCTCGTGAGGAAGCAAGCATGTTGACGGAGAGCTCTCTGTTATTCCCTCTTCTAAGAAGTAGGAAATTTTAAGGAGTCCTCCACTAACAAAGTTTTTTTATTGGGAACAACTGCACATTAGAATGGTTTATATACCAATTTACATCATGCAAAGGAAGCCAAGGTTTAGTTATATTTTTAATACATAGGCTGGAGTCTGGCCTGACTCCTCCATATTGTGGACCTTAACAAGAGTGCATGCGAGCTCAGATGGATGGAGCTCCCATGGAGTCTACTAGTACATTCTGAGAGAAGATAGGAAGAAGAGAGAGTGGAGGAGCCGAGATATTTTCCTGAAAATGTGAACTCCCACCTCATTCCACTAATTGAACAAGAATATATACATGTTGACTAAACTAAATGCTTATTAACTAATTTGACTAGGCTAACCACTAAGCTAACAACTAACTAGAAATTATGTTACACAATACAATAATGAATGAATCTATTAACAATAATAACTATACTCATACCCCCCCCCCCCTCAAGTTGGAAGTGAGGTCCTCACAGCCAACTTGCCTAGGACAGCTGAATGTTTGACCCCTGTGAGAGCCTTAGTGAAGATATCAGCCAACTGATTGTGAGTGGAGGCCTTCTTGTAGTTTGTTCCTAACAAAGTGGCAATCAACTTCAATGTGCTTGGTTCTTTCGTAAAACACTGGATTATGAGCAATGTGTATAGCAGTTTGTTTTTCACAAAACACCTGGATGGGATTTGACTGTGCAACAGTAAGTTCTGCAAACAGCCTGCTCAACTAGACCAATTCCCCAACTACTTTTCTGAGAGATCTATATTCTGCTTCAGCTGAGGATAAGGAAACAGTCTCCTGCTTCTTGGACTTCCAGCTAATAGGGCTATCTCCCACTAAAACAATGTACCCAGTGACAGACCTCCTAGAGTCTGGGCAGGCTGCCCAATCTGAGTCACAAAAGGCCTTGATTGAGCAGTCAGGATTGTTGGAGAAGAAAACACCCAGAGTAGGATCCTTCTTAAGGTATCTGAGAAGATGAAATGCTGCTGTCAAATGGGTGTCTCTTGGAGCTTGCATAAACTGACTTAGGAGCTACACACTATAAGCTATATCCAACCTAGTATTGGTGAGAAAGTTGAGCTTTCCCACTAACTTCCTGTAGTATGTAGGGTCTGGTAGGAGATTGCCTTCTTGTGCTTTCCACTTTATGGCAGGGTCAAGGGGTAAGGAAACACTGTTGTAGTCAAAACACTGATATTCTTTCAACAATTCCAAGGTAAATTTCCTTTGAGAAATAAGGATGCCATCTGGTTTATTTAAGACTTCTAGTCCCAAAAAGTAGTGAAGCCTACCTAGATCCTTTATTTTGAACATTTGATCCAGGAAAGCCTTCAAACTTGCAATCTCTACTGAATCAGTTCCAGTAATCATAACATCATCAACATAGACAGCCACAAAAATGATGGATGAGGGAGTTTTCTTGCAGAAAAGGGAGTGATCATTTTCAGAATGTTGGTACCCTTTTGAGGACAATGCTTCAGTTAATTTGGCATACCACTGTCTGTTGGCCTGTTTAAGTCCATACAGTCACTTGTTCAGTCTGCACACCACTCTGCTTGAACTGTGTTGATCCACTACAAGCCCAGGAGGGGCTTCCATATAGACTTCCTCATGTGATTCCCCATAGAGAAAGGCATTGTTCACATTCAATTGGAATATGTCCCATCCCTTCTTAACAGCTACAATAACTAGGACTCTAACAGTAGTCATTTTCATGACATGGGAGAAAGTTTCTGTATAGTCAATCCCAGCCTACTGAGTGTAGCCTTTTACTACCAACCTAGCTTTGAACCCTTCAATGCTCCCATCAGTCCTATGTTTGATTTTATATACCCACTTACAACCTATTGCTTGTTTGCCAGCTGGCAAAGGGACCAAATCCCAAGTATGGTTGGCATGAAGTGCCTCAAATTCCTGTTTCATGGCTGCCTGCCAAGCAGGATTGAGGGTTGCCTCTTCATATGAAGATGGCTCACTATCATGGCAAACATTTTTGCATCAAGTGCTGACTTTCAGTAGATAGAGCATCAGGAGTGATATGATGATGATTGGAAAATAGGGCTTTTAGTGAAGGGGTGAAATGTTGTGTGACAGTGGAAAGTTGAGCAGAACTACTGGGTAGTTGGTAAACATAGTCTTTTAAGTAGGCAGGAGTTTGATGACTTCTGCTGGATTTCCTTAAAAATGGTGCTTCTGACTGAACATGTGTAGATGAAGGCTGTAAGTTGTTATCATTTGTGGATGGAGGGTCAGTGGTGTTTGGAGAAGGTGTATCATTAATAGATGTCTCAGAGTGGTGCTCTATCTCTGGAGATGTGACACTAACAGGACTTTGTCCTAAATTCATACGGAGAACCTGACTACTAACTTCAGCATAGTTAGGAGAAGAGACTGTTCTAAGAACAGCGGGAAAGGAAGCATTTTCAAAACTTAAGGAGAATGGAAAAACATTTTCATGGAAGATTACATCTCTGGAGATGTGAATTCTCCTGGTGGCTAGGCTTAGTACCTTGTAACCTTTTGTCCCAAATGGATATCCTACAAAGATGTGAGGAGTAGTTCTTGGTTCAAATTTGTCTCTGTGTATTTTGGGTAAAGTGGGATAGCATAAGCATCCAAAGCTTCTTAAGTGAGAATAATGAGGCTTCTTTTGATACAACAACTCAAAGGGGCATTTGTTGTTAAGGTAAGTGGTTGGCAGCCTATTTATCAAATAAGTGGCTGTTAGGATGCATTCTCCCCAATATTTGGTTGGGAGTTTGGACTGGAACATGAGAGCCCTGGCAGTTTCAAGAAGATATGTATGTTTTTTCTCCACTACACCATTTTGTTGTGGTGTATAGGGACATGTTTTCTGATGTATGATCCCTTTAGATTGGTAGAATGAAAGGGCTTCAGGGCTGGTGAACTCCAAGCCATTATCAGATCTAATGGTCTTTATGGATGTATTGAATTGGTTTTCAATCATGGTCACAAAAGCCTTTAAGGCCTGTAGGGCATTAATCTTGCAGCTCAACAGGTGGGTCCAAGTGGATCTACTAAAATCATCCACTAGTGTGAGAAAATATTTGTAATTATCATGGGTGGTTACATGCTAAGGGCCCCATATATCTATGTGCACCAGTTCAAATAATTTGGAGGTAGTGCTGGTTCTTTGAGGAAATGGGAGTCTAGTTTGTCTTGCCATAGGGCATACAGGGCAGATAAATGGTTGTCCTGGTGTAAATTTTACAGGGATTGAGGATATCCCTCTCATTTTAACAAAAGGAACATGACCAAGCCTATTGTGCCACAGAGAATTTACATCATACTTATCAAACACATATGAAGGCTCGTTCTTATTACTTGAAATGGAAGTATTTACAGATTGAGGAGTGTGACATGAATGAGTATGACTAACAGACTCATGACTATTTACAGATTGAGGGGCAGGAATACAATTGCAATAGGAAGTTGAAACAACAGAAGGTAAGACAGTTCTTTTACCCTTCAAACATCTGGAACAGAGATAGTACAGACTGTCTTTGCTACTACCAATCACCTGAGGCCTCTTCACTGAAGGGGCCTGCAACAGACAAAGTGCATCACTGAAAAACACAATACATCTAAGGTGTACTGCAAGGGAGTGAACAGAAATCAAGTTATACTTGAATGATGGGACATGAAGGACCCTATGTAGAACAATGTCTGAAGAAAGTATCACATCTCCAAATTCAAGAACCTTTACTCTGTATCCATTTGGTAGACTTATCAATAAGGGATAGGGTAATTTGGTGATATTGGTGAGTGCATGTCGGTTAAAAGTCATATGGTTGGATGCTCCTGAGTCTATAATCCAAAGATCAGCCTTTGATTCAAAATATTTGCATGAAGGTTTTTCAAAATCAATAGAAGAAGTACAGACAACAATACCTGCAAAATTGGCACTGCCACTAGTGGCATTAATGTTGCTAGTGGAACCTCCTGCATATCCTACTTGAAAATGTTGTAGCAAGGTCATTATCTACCCATATTGCTCCTTTGTTAGATTGACGTTCTGATTATCATCTTGTAGTTCTTGTTCATTTCCATTCTCATGAATCATGTCAGCTGGAGTTCCATGTACATTAGCCACAGATCCTTTTCCTCTGTTGAACTTGTGGTTCTAGTTGTTCCCTTGATTGTAGGGATGAGCATTGGCATTGTTACGATTGAAGTTTTGGTTATTATAGGAACTGCCTTGAGGATATCCATGTAACTTGTAGCACTTCTCCCTTGTATGACTGATGTGCCGGGGAATTTCGGCACATTTCAATACTAGTTGCTTAGATTTTAGCTTGTTTTAATGCAATTACCTCCTTTACTTATGTAATTTTGATGTTTTTACAGTACATAAGGACTAAGGACCCAAGAGCATGGAAATGAATGCAAAAAGACAAGAAAAGAGCAAAATGTAGTAAAAATGCGGTTCTGCGACGCATTATGCGATCACAGATAACATCTGCGAGCCGCATAATCGACACTCATATCGCAGACAAAAACAGAGTTCTGGGCAAATCTCAAGTCAAGAATGCGGTCCATTATGCGACCGCAGAACCTGTCTGTGAGCCGTAAAGTGGACCGCAAACCAACCATGAAGGTTGCTGAAGGACGAATGTGCGATGCAAAATGCGATCGCATTTCTACAATGCGAACCGCAGATCTGGAATGCGATGAAGATCTGAAAATTAGGGTTTCAGTCTGCGATGGGGACGTCCAAAATGCGAACCGCATTTCACTTATGCGACAAGAATGCGGTCGCATTTCTGACCTGAAGGGGTATTTTTGTCCGTTTTCTGTCCCGATTTTTAGTCCACTATAAATAGCTTTATGATATTTTTATGGGCTCATCTTGTCTAGTTTTTGAGCTACATTCCAAGACTTAAATATTCTTCACTTTTGGCATTTTTTGGGTCAAGAATCTTCACTTTGTAAGCTTTATGGCAATTAATATTCTCTTGTTTTTGTATTTTAGCATGAGTAGCTAACTTTAAATGCTAAGGTTGTGGACCCTAAATGGGTGTTTAACATTGAATATATATATATATATATAATGGTTGGTTGATATTTATTTACTTCTCATTCTTCATTTATTGTTGGTGGTTGCAAACATTAACAAGTGCCATTAAATTCTTTCTTTGCTTGGGAAAGTGGCTTAGAATTTGGTAGAAGTAAATAGCAAAGACTCAAGGCTTTAAACCTTGTTTAATAAGATCGCCTAGGAATAAGTGGGTCTTATTTGGCATATATTGATTGTTATTAATTGCAACTCTTTTATATTTGGGAAAATTATAAAGAGGAAATACTACTCACCTATTAGGAAATATTGGGTAGTCACCTAGACATCAATTGCATATCAAAAGGACCTTCCATTAGAAATATATCATATTAACACCGATAGCATTACACTTCATTAAAGGGGACACAACCTTGGTTGCTTTAATCCAATTAATTACACTCTAAATTTTCCAACTAGTTGTTACTTCAAAACAAACTCAATCCATACTCTTGTTATTATTAATTCATATTCTTGTTACCGTTAACTGAATAGAATTACGACTTTAGTCGAGCAACACACTATTCAAGTAACCTTTTCACACCTATTCCCTGTGGGATTTGACCCCAACCTTGTTGGGTTATTATATTTGACATCGACCGCCTTACACTATTTCTTAAAAGTGTAATTTGAGCGTATCAAATTTTGGCGCCGTTGCCGGGGAATACGGTTTTGAAATTACTATTTAGTGTGTGCTTTACTTTACGTCTTATTCTATTCCATCACTCTTCGCTTGCTTTGCTTGGTGTTGATAGGAAAACATGTCTGACTACGAGGAAGAAATGGATGAAAACCCCTTGCGGACATAGATGAGTATATTGACGATACAAATGCTATTGTACCTCCGGCTGTTGGTGCCTCAACTTTCAAAGTGGAACATGGTCTAATCCTAATGCTCAAAGCGGAAGGGTTTTTCAGGAATTCTACTGATGATGATCCACTACAACATCTTAGGAATTTCTTGGGAGTGTGTGCTATGCGTAAGCAGAACAATGTCTCAAATAAGGTTGAGGGTCGTCAAGTACTCACTAGCTGGAGACGCAGGGAAGTGGCTTCAAAACTTGCCACCAAATTCCATCCGGTCTTGGCCTAAACTTGTCCGGGCATTTCTAGCAAAGTGGTTCCCACAGAGCAAGAAGTCCGAGCTTCGAGACAAGATTTTCTTCTTCAAGCAACAACCAGGGGAACACTTATATGAGGCATGGGATCGATTCAAATTGTATTTGGTGAGGTCTCCCAATCATGATTTTCCAGAGTCCATCTTGCTAGAGAAATTTTATATGGGTTTGGATCCTATGAACCAAGCTATAGCGAAGAATGCAGCGGACGGATCTTTTATGGAAGAGTCATTTGCAAGAGTTACACAAATACTTGACAAGATGGCAAAACACAATCAAGCTTGGCATTCTGAGGATACTTCAGGCGGAGTTGCATATGGTTCTCCTTCCTTGACCAAATTGATCAAGGAGAATCAAGAGAGGGACCAAATAATTGCAGGGTTGGCCACAAATGTAAATGTGTTGACAAAAATGCTCACGAAAAATCAAACAGAAAAGGCGAATGTAGTCGAGGATGTGCAACCTATCTCCAATGAAGAGTTTGATGAAGCTAATTACATCAACAACTCTCAAGGAGAGTATCAACGACAATATTATCAGGGTCAGGGGCAGCAAAGTCAATGGAGGCCGAACCCGCAAGGGCAAGGCAACCAACAATGGCGACATGACCAAGGTGGCTCAAACCAAGGGAATTGGAACAACAGCAACAACTTTTCCAACCGGAGTTCAAACCCCAATGTTCCTCCAAAGGGTCAATATTCGAACCAAGGGTCTTCTAGTGAATCTAAGTTGGAAGCTATGCTCGAGCGAGTGTTGCAAAATCAAGGAAAATCCGATACTTCAATGAGGAACATGACCGAGGTTGTTGGATCTCATACCGCCCCCATCCAAAAATTGGAGATGCAAATGAGAAACCTCTCCAAAGAGCAAAATCCAAAACAAAAGGGAACACTCCCTAGTGACACGGTTGCAAATCCAAGAGGTAGTGGGAGTGGCCCAACTTCTCACATCATGGCAATCACTACTAGGAGTGGGAAAGTGCTACACGGAGAGGGTGAAAAAACGGTTGAAGCAGATGAGTCCGAACAAAGAGTTAAGGTTGAAGAGCCAAGTGTTGTCGAGGTTGAAAAGATTCCGGAAGAGTCGAATGTGCAAAAAGAGAACCGGGAAGAGGTGAAGGAAAAAGTGAAAGAGACACCAAAAGCTCTTCCACCTATTCCTAGACCTCCTCCCCCATTTCCTCAAAGGCTCGCGAGAAAGATTGATGATAGCAAACTTGAAAAATTCTACGACATCCTCAAGCAATTAACGGTGAATATTCCATTTGTGGAGGCTTTTCAAGAGATGCCGGGGTTTGCCAAATATTTAAAGGATTTGATCACCAAAAAGAAGACCGCAAAGAATGAGGTAGTAAGCATGACTCACCGGGTTAGCTCTATTATTGCCACAACCAAAGTCCAAAAGAAAGAAGACCCGGGAGCTTTCACCATTCCTTGCACCATCGGTTCACGCGATTTTGCAAGAGCCTTATGTGATAATGGGGCTAGCATCAACTTAATGCCTCTTGCCATCTATAAGCAAGCGGGGTTAGGTATGCCAAGACCCACTAGTATGAGATTGCAAATGGCCGATCGGTCAATCAAAGGCCCGGTGGGAATTCTCGACGATGTACTTGTAAAAGTGGGGAAGTTTCATTTGCCCGCCGATTTTGTAATTCTTGACTGTGCGGTTGATAAAGAAATTGCTATCATTTAGGGGAGACCATTCCTAGCCACGGGAAGGGCACTCATGGATTCGGAGAGGAATGAAATTAAATTCCGGGTGAATGATGAAGAAGTCACATTTCAAGCGAGCAAGGGTATGAAACTACCCCATGAGTATGAATGCATTTCAGTGATAGATGTTGTTGATGAGGTAGAAGGTGCCGTCGAAATGAAAATGGAAGAACAATGCCTTGGTGAGGCATTGGCGGCTATCTTGGTTAACTTTGATGTTGAAGCCATGGATGGGTACATTGAGTCGGTAAATGCATTGGAGGGTCTTGGATCATACACTTATACTCCGGCAATGCTTTCGCTTGACTTGGAGAATAGAGCCACACCTCCCGCAAAGCCATCAATCATTGAGCCGCCACAACTAGAGCTCAAGCCACTTCCCCCGCACCTAAGGTATAAATTTCTTGGCTCTAATGATACTTTACCCATAATTGTTTCGTCTTTGTTAAATGATGTGCAGGTGAAACAATTGTTGGAGGTCTTGAAGGAGCATAGGCAAGCCATTGTGAACAATTGCGGATATCCGAGGGATTCCCGCGGGAATTTGTGAACACAAGATCCAATTGGAGAGCGACACGAAGCCAAGTGTGGAACATCAATGACGGTTGAACCCGTCAATGCAAGAGGTGGTAAAGAAAGAAATCATCAAGTGGTTGGATGCCGGGGTTGTCGACCCCATTTCCGATAGTTCGTGGGTGAGCCCGGTGCAACGTGTGCCGAAAAAGGGAGGCATGACCATAATTGAAAATGATAAAAACGAGCACATCCCAACAAGAACGGTAACCGGTTGGAGGGTGTGTATGGATTATCAGAAGCTCAACAGTGCCACATGCAAAGACCATTACCCTATGCCTTTTATTGATCAAATGCTTGATCGGCTAGCGGGAAGGTCATTCTATTGTATCCTTGACGGATATTCCGGCTACAACCAAATCAACATCGCATTGGAGGATCAAGAGAAAACAACATTCACTTGTCCCTATGGAACTTTTGCCTTTAGTCGGATGCCATTTGGTTTGTGCAATGCTCCGGCTACTTTTCAAAGGTGCATGATGTCCATTTTCTCCGACATGGTGGAGGATTTTCTAGAGGTCTTCATGGATGACTTCTCGGTAGTAGGTGATTCTTTTGAGCATTGTCTTAAGAATATGAGACAAGTGCTTAACCTTGTGCTAAATTGGGAGAAATGCCATTTCATGGTGGATGAAGGCATCGTATTGGGGCATAGAATTTCCAAACATGGCATTGAGGTTGACCGAGCTAAGATCGAGATTATTTCCAAGCTTCGTCCACCCACTTCCGTCAAAGGTGTTCGATGTTTCTTAGGGCATGCCGGATTTTATAGCCGGTTCATCAAGGATTTTTCCAAAATTGCAAACCCTATGTGCAAGCTCCTTGAAAAAGACACCAAATTTGTGTTTGATGAGAAATGCCTCAAAGCTTTTGAGGAATTGAAGCTAAGGCTCACCATGGCACCTATTATTGCCACACCCGATTGGTCTCTTCCTTTTGAGCTCATGTGTGACACTAGTGGTGTAGCTATTGGAGCAATGCTTGGCCAACGTCACAACAAAGTTCTTCACCCGGTCTATTACGCAAGCAAGACACTCAATGGGGCGCAAATGAATTACACGGTAACTGAGCAAGAGCTTCTTGCCATTGTTTATGCCTTTGAGAAGTTCCGAGCTTATTTGTTGGGGTCCAAGGTGATAGTGTACACGGATCATGCTGCTCTTCGCTACCTTATGGCAAAGAAGGATGCAAAGCCACGGTTGATTCGATGGGTTTTATTGTTGCAAGAGTTTGACTTCGAGGTCAAGGATCGCAAGGGAACTCAAAATCAAGTAGCGGATCACTTATCAAGGCTTGAGGAAACAGGGAGACCAAAGGGAGATCTTGAGATCAACGATGCTTTCCCGGATGAGCACATCTTGGCACTATCTAGCACTTTTGCTCCTTGGTATGCCGATATTGCTAACTATTTGGTGAGTGACCTTATTTCGGAGGGTTTGGAGTCCTATCAAAAGAAGAAGTTCTTGAGAGATTGTCGGCAATATTATTGGGAAGAGCCATACTTGTTTCGTGTTTGTGCCGACAACATCATTCGAAGATGTGTTCCAGAAGAAGAAGTTATGCCTATTATAAAAGCATGCCATGACTCGCCGGTTGGGGGTCATCATGGGGGAAATCGAACGGAGGCCAAGGTACTTGAATGTGGTTACTATTGGCCGACAATCTATCATGATGCCAATCAAATGGTCAAGGCTTGTGACCAATGTCAAAGGCAAGGATCAATCTCCAAGAGGCATGAAATGCCTATGAACTTTGTGATGGAGATAGAAATCTTCGATGTGTGGGGAATTGACTTTATGGGTCCATTTGTGAGCTCTTATGGGATGAAATATATCTTGGTAGCTGTGGACTATGTGTCCAAATGTGTTGAAGCAATTGCTTTGCCTAACAATGAGGCAAGAAGTGTGACCGCGTTCTTGAAGAAAAACATATTCACTCGGTTTGGCACTCCTAGGGCCATTCTTAGTGATGGCGGGTCTCACTTATGTAACAAGGCTTTTACGGGACTACTAGAAATGGCGTCAAGCACAAGGTGGCCACACCTTATCATCCCCAATCTAGTGGTCAAGTTGAGGTTTCCAATCGGGAGATCAAGAACATTCTAGCAAAAACTGTTAATGCAAACAGGACAGACTGGTCAAGGAAGCTAGATGACGCAATTGTGGGCATACCGCACGGCGTACAAGACTCCTATTGGTAATTCTCCATATCGGTTAGTCTTCGGAAAAGCTTGTCATCTACCTGTAGAATTGGAACACAAAGGCATGCGGGCTCTAAAAAGGTTGAACTTGGATTGGGCTGAAGCTGCAAATTTGAGGTTGACATAACTCAACGAAATGGAAGAATTCCGTTTCCATGCATATGAAAGTGCAGCTGTGTATAAGGAAAGGATGAAGTTAGTCCATGACAAGAAGATCTTGAAAAGGGAGTTCAAATCGGGTGACTTGGTTTTGATCTTTAACTCCAGGCTCAAATTGTTTCCGGGCAAGCTTAAATCCAAATGGTTCGGTCCGTTCAAAGTGGTAAGTGTCTCTCCTTATGGAGCTGTGGAACTGGCATCGGAAGATGGGTCCCGGACATTTAAGGTAAATGGACAACGCATCAAGCAGTACCTGGGCACAGATGGAGAAAAACATGTGGTGGAGCAGCTGGCTCTAAAAGATGGTCCGTGTCCGACCGTTGAGTGAATCCAAAGGAACATCAACTTCGTCGTGCCGCGACGTTAAATCAAGCGCTTCATGGGAGGCAACCCATGTGTGGTAACACTCTTTTGTTCTTTGAATTTTTAATTTTTGATAGATAGATTTTCTTGAGCAAATTAATCTGTGTGTTAGAGTGCAGGGGGGTCAAAGTATCACAACACATGGTAGGAATGCATGAAAAAGGTAAGAAAAATCGCTGTGTGAAGTTTGCTGCAAAGATGCGTCGCATTTAACTATGCGGACCGCATTTTGATCGCAAACCCAAGTAGTGAATTTGGCAAAAATTGGTTGTCAGAATGCGATGTGGTTGTGCACAATGCGAACCGCATTTCACTTATGCGATCGCATTGTGCACCGCATTTCTGACTCGTAAGGCTCAATTGAACCTACCGCATAACACATATGCGGTCGCATTGTATGTTATGCAGTGCCCTACCTACCGCAGAATTGACAAGGTATGTGGCCGCATTCTCTCGTCTCTAACTCACTCAAAACAAAACGAAAACAAAAAGGAAAGTAAAAAGAACAAAGAAAACAAAAAAGAAAAGAAAAAAAATTAAGGGGGAAAAATATGAACAGCACAGGGAAGTTAACAACAAGGAATAGAATCGTTCAACGTTCAAATCTTCAAATTCATCCCTGTAGTGTGCACACTAAGCCTCGCTGGTATGTACCCATTCCCCACTCTTTTTGTTTACGATTCACATTGTGTGCTCGTTGATTCTCATTCATCCCGTTCTGCAAATATGTGTTTATGTGTTGCTGTATGTAGTTGTTTCTCCGTAGTTTAGTCGATTCTGGGTTGGAAATTATCTGGGCAAATGGGTCGAAGGAACTAGGGCCACCATTGCTGAGATGGTTGTTGAAGAAGAAGGCATATGCGGCCCGCAAAGTCAAAATGCGGTCCGCATTTTAGCCGCAGACCTAACCCTAGGTCTTCTGATGAAGATGATGAAATGCAGTGACTTTGCGATTTCATAATTGATATACGGATCACAAAGCTACCACAGAGTGACACAGACCACCCAGTTAAGAGCATGGTATTTTGCGGTTGTTCTGCAATCGCATTCCCCACTTTGCGGTGGAGTCTGCGATCGCATTGTGTGATTTATGTTTTGGGCAAGTCAACTCAGCGATGGTTATGCGGTCCGCATAATGGTTATGCGACCGCATAACCCACCGCAGACTGAGACCCATTTGAGACTAACAGATTTGCGACGATTCTGCGGTCCGCATTGCGGTTTTGCGACCGCAGATCATGTCGCATTTCATGTTTTTCTTTTAAATTCTTCTGATTTTTCTTAGCATTGCGAATGTTGTCACTCATACTTCACTATTGTGCAGATATGGCTCCAAAGAAACACTCAGCCTCTGCATCAAAAAGGGCTTCCTCCAGTCGCCAAGAAACACAAGCAAAACGTTCACGGACGGAAGCAACTTGCCAAACCCCTCCCAGGCTGATGAGGAGGAGGTCAGGCCCTCAGTTAATTAAGAGGCTGAAGAAAGAAGGAAACATGGAGAAGACTTCCACCTCCGATTTGGGGTTGAGGGGTCTAGGAAACTATACAAAGAAGGGCTCACCAAGCGCAAAATCCTGGTCGAAAAACAATTGAGCTTGAATGGGCTGAAAGACCAATACCCCCACACCCTGGAGAACATAAAAGCACAGAGATGGGAGTGCTTCACTGAGCCACCCACTGAGTACAATGAAACCCTTGTGCGGGAATTTTATGCATCATATGGAGCCTCTAGGACACCACACCATAAACGCGACAGGATTTTTGCTGAGACTGTCCTTGTTCGGGAACAGACTGTGTTTTGCGACAGTCAAGCCATAAATGAAGTGTATTTCCCTGGCTGGGATGAAAGCACTGCTGAGTACAAGGCTAAATTTGCGAATAGGGAGTATAAGCGTGGGTATATTGCTTCGGTGATAGCGAAGGGGACCCCTGCTTGGATAAACCCTCGGCACAAGATATACAAGGAAGATCTCACGAGAGAGGGTTGCTACTGGCTCAGTTTTGTGACTTCTCGATTGGTGCCAACCCAGAATGAGACTGAAATAGCCATTGAGAAGGCCCTTCTTATTGCTTGTATCATGACGGGTATCAAGATAGATGTTGGAGATCTGATTTTCCAAGAAATAGGGATCCGAGCAAAGCAGCAGGCCACTTCACTTCCTTTCCCTTGCCTGATCACAGCTCTCTGTAAAGCTGTGAAAGTTCCCCTCATGCCACACTATGACAAAACTGGGAAGGAGACAAGGGACATTGATATCACTCGTATCACTGAGGCTGCTGTCCCACCACAGGTTCAGATTCCAGATCCTTTTACTGCAGAGCCTTCCGATTCCTAAACTCTATTGACTCCTCAGGTCACAGTGGCATCCACTTCTACGTCCGAGCCTGCCTCTCAGTCCACCACTGTTCAGCCTTTTGTTGCCATCCCAGCCGTCTCAAAGCTTAGTCTCCTGGCTCAGCATGCCAATGCCAAAGTAGATCAGCTCTTGAAGACCTTACCCAACCTCATCAAACAAGCCCTGACTCCAATGCAAACCTCAGTGACAGCTATTCAGAAACAACAATTAGCGTATGAGAATCGTTTGCAGCAAAGTTACGGGTTGAGAAGATCGAGCGGGGTGAAGTTAGTGGGTTACCGGGCCTCAAGGAGGAGGTTGCTTCTATAAAGACCGAGCTCCACAAAATGCAGAACTTGGATTTTGATCTGTCATCCCTCCTTCCTACAGATGGTGGTCAGGTTGCAAGCACAGCAGTTCCGGACTTGGGCCTCGACTTCTCTACACTTATGACTGATGGTACCGTTCCTACAGCCGGGACTTCCCAACCTCCAGCTCCTCCTGTACGCATTGACATTCCTGATGAGGAGGTTTCCGGACGATCTACTGAGTCCGAGGATCAGGAGGCAGATGAGGGTGAGGAGGAGGAAAGTTCATGGTCCTCGGAGGATGATGGCCCTCAGGAGAAAGGCAAGCAGGTTGTGGTTCCTTCAAGTGAGGAGCTGGAGCAAGCAGAACTTCAGACAGCAATCGAACATTCGCTAGCAGATTTGGCCGCCCCTGCAGATTCATCGGCCACTCAGCCATCAGTGGGCAAGGCTAGCAGCTCACAAGTCCCAGCTCCAGCTCCAGTTCTTGCCCAGCCAGAGATCCCTACTGCAGTCGAGGTCACTCCTCAGACCGAGCTCTCATCAGTCCCAGCTTCAGCATCAGAGAGCGACCCCGCCATCACTGAGCAGGCTACTGACTCCCATAGCGCTTAGTGCGCCTCAGGGAGCCCCTTGTACTCTATGCTTTTGTTTTTATGCATTGGGGACAATGCATGCTGTTAAGTTGTGTTCTGTGTATGTTAGTATGGTTTCTGTACATAAGCTGTGTTATGTAGTTCGTGATCATTTTTATATTAGTGTTTTTGTGATTTCGATGCATAAGTTATGGTACCCTTGTGAATATGATACCCTTATACATGTAAAAAACAAAAAAAAAACAAAAATAGATAGTCATTCATCTTTAGTAATTAGCAATGAATTCCCCTTGGTTTTTCTTCGTCGGGTTCTTTTCCAAGGGTGTAATAGTAGAACCAGGACAGTAGAATGAAACATCTAGACCTGTTTGGTGTAATTGTCTAGTCTCAAGCATGTGTGTCTGTATATAGTATATACCCTTCTAGAGAAAGATATCAACTGTGTGAACATGAGGCTCGCTCTGTGACTCTATGTCTACCTAGAGTTATACTTGTACATATGATGGAAGCTTTGAGTTGCCAAGTGTTGACTCGAGGGCTTCAAACTATGTGAGCCAAACAGTTCGTGTGCCATGTGTGTGAGTTCTTTGTGTAAATATTTCTTGTGTTTGCTTCTGCCATCTAGAACTTGCCCGGGTGGTCTTTCGATACTTATAATAATTACACTTGGTTGGAGAGATGACTTTAGGCAATCTTTGTGATCTTTCAAGCCAGTTAGCCTTTCAAGCCACCTATTGTGCAGTTAATATCCTTAATTACCCCATTTGAGCCTTTAACCTTTTCTTTGGCTACCTCTTTACAAACATTTCCCTTTTTGTAAAATAATTCCCTCTTTTGAACCCGTCCCTCCTTGAACGTTGAGAATGAGGCTAAAAGCCTAAGTTGGGGGTGTGATGTCAAAATGGAAATTGGTAAGGTTGTACATTGGGTGTAGGATCGTATACCTCAAAGTGTTTGTGCTAAATTATTCAAGCTCCAAAATAAAACATGTATATAAAAAATAAAAAAAAATAAAAAAAAAGAGAAATCTTTGTATGTATATAAATTATGGAGCCTTGAAGAAAATGAGAGAGGTATTAGAGTGGTTCTACATTGGGAACTAGATGCCAATGAGGCTTTGTGGGTTGAAAAGAAACATAGTGCAAAAGAATGAAAAATGTGAATAGTGTTCAAGGAGGGTGAAGTCACTCGTATCCAAATGCGTATCCGACCCTTTCCTAAACCTACATTACAAGCCAAAAAAGTCCTTATGGGATCTCCAACCGAGCGTTCTTAGAATAAAGCGATGAATTAAAATAAGGGCAAGCCTATGGTATGGTATGTTGAAACACTTGAAACTCTTTTCCGAGAGTGAGTGTCTTTGTGAATTCGTCCCTTATTGTTTTGTTGTCATTGTATATAATGTGATTTTGGGACTTTCTTTCTAGTGAGGGCACATGAACTTTAAGGTTGAATATAAGTTGAGCTTTGGAGTCAAATACAAGTGCACTCAGCTGAGGGTAGCACTTAGTCACCTTGTCGGAGGCTCAAAATTCACAAGTTGATTAGTTTTCCTTGTATATATTGATTGGTTCAGGAAGGGTAAAACAATAGAAGTCACATGCTTGAAGTACTAGCAACAAACACCACTCATGGTCATTTTTGGTTCATATTCTGCAAATAAAGTCTAGAATAGGATAGTGTCGTGTTAATTGCTTGAGGACAAGCAAGAGTTTAAGTTGGGGGTGTTGATGTGCCAGGGAATTTTGGCACATTTCAATACTAGTTGCTTAGATTTTAGCTTGTTTTAATGCAATTACCTCCTTTACTTATGTAATTTTGGTGTTTTTACAGTACATAAGGACTAAGGACCCAAGATCATGGAAATGAATGCAAAAAGACAAGAAAAGAGCAAAATGTAGCAAAAATGCGGTTCTGCGACGCATTATGCGATCGCAGATCACATCTGCGAGCCGCATAATTGACACTTATATCGCAGACAAAAACAAAGTTCTGGGCAAATCTCAAGTCAAGAATGCGGTCCATTATGCGACCGCAGAACCTGTCTGCGAGCCGCAAAGTGGACCGCAAACCAACCATGAAGGTTGTTGAAGGACGAATGTGCGATGCAAAATGCTATCGCATTTCTACAATGCGAACCGCAGATCTGGAATGCGATGAAGATCTGAAAACTAGGGTTTCAGTCTGCGATGGGGACGTCCAAAATGCGAATCGCATTTCACTTATGCGACAAGAATGTGGTCGCATTTCTGACCTGAAAGGGTATTTTTGTCCGTTT
This sequence comes from Nicotiana attenuata, assembly GCF_001879085.1. Taxonomy (NCBI): domain Eukaryota; kingdom Viridiplantae; phylum Streptophyta; class Magnoliopsida; order Solanales; family Solanaceae; genus Nicotiana; species Nicotiana attenuata. The sequence goes on along the minus strand of NW_017670379.1, from coordinate 372,188 downwards.
TCTGTCCCGATTTTCAGTCCACTATAAATAGCTTTATGATATTTTTGTGGGCTCATCTTGTCTAGTTTTTGAGCTACATTCCAAGATTTAAATATTCTTCACTTTTGGCATTTTGTGGGTCAAGAATCTTCACTTTGTAAGCTTTATGGCAATTAATATTCTCTTATTTTTGTATTTTAGCATGAGTAGCTAACTTTAAATACTAAGGTTGTGGACCCTAAATGGGTGTTATGTTAATGGGTGTTTAACATTGAATATATATATAATGGTTGGTTGATATTTATTTACTTCTCATTCTTCATTTATTGTTGGTGGTTGCAAACATTAACAAATGCCATTAAATTCTTGCTTTGCTTGGGAAAGTGGGTAAGAATTTGGAAGAAGTAAATATCAAAGACTTAAGGCTTTAAACCTTGTTTAATTAAATCGCTTAGGAATAAGTGGATTTTATTTGGCATAAATTGATTGTTCTTAATTGCAAGTCTTTTACATTTGAAAAAATTATAAAGAGAAAATACTACCCAACTATTGGGAAATATTGGGTAGTCATTTAGACATCATTTGCATATCAATGGGACCTTCCATTAGTAATATATCATTTTAACACCGATAGCATTGCACTTCATTAAAGGGGACACAACCTTGGTTTCTTTAATCCAGTTATTTACACTCTTAATATTCCAATTAGTTGTTATTTTAAAACAAACTCAATCCATACTCTTGTTACCGTTAACTGAGTAGAATTACGACTTTGGTCGAGCAACACACTATTCGAATAACCTTTTCACACCTATTCCCTGTGGGATTCGACCCCAACCTTGTTGGGTTACTATATTTGACATCGACCGCCTTACACTATTTCTTAAAAGTGTAATTTGAGCGTATCAATAACCTGGTCTTTTGCAATAATCACAGAATGGACGACCCTTGCTACTGTTGCTAGCTGTGTAATGACTTTTAAAGTTTCTGGCTCAAAAGGGACATTGATTCTGTGGAAATGGACTTTGATTTTGTGGATTCGTATTTACATGCAGCAAAGTGGAATCTAGACTGAGTTGACCATTAGGCTTGAATTCCCTTTGTTTTTCCTCTTGTATTAGTAAGGAGAAGGCCTGTGCCATAGAAGGCAAAGGTTTCATCATAAGAATGCTTCCTCGCACTATTGTATAGACCTCATTCGGTCCCATTAGAAACTGGATAAGCCGTCGATCCTGTTCTGCCTTATGCATAGTTTCTTTTGCTCCACATGTGCAGTTGCAACTGCACTGAGATTTGACACTCAAGGTGTTCAATTCTTCCCACAATCTCTTCATTCGTGTATAGTATGTGGTGATGTCTAAGGAATCTTGTGCAAGATCATTAATTTCTTTCTGAATCTGATACAATTTTGCCCCATTTGTTTGGTCATAACGATCCTCTAATTCTCTCCATAGCTCGATCGAGTCATTTACATACTCCACACTATCAGAGATTTCCTTAGAAAGGGAATTGAGGATCCACGAGGTTACCATATCATCACACCTCTCCCTTTGGCGGAATTGAGGCGAATCAGAACTAGGTTTTCTAAATTCTCCATTAATAAACCCTAATTTGTTCTTAACCGACAAGGCTCGCAATACGCTTCTTCTCCAGGAATGATATCCAATTTCGTCGAACGGAACTGGTACTAAGGTCATGCCAGGACTATCCGAAGGATGAATGTAAAGGGGATTACCTGTATCGATGACCAATTGGTCATTTCTGCTCGTGCTAGGAGTCGTCTATTCATTTTGATCGATAGCCATATGCAAAATTCCGATTTGATGAGTCTGAAAGGTGTAAAGTTTTCAGCTAGATCTAAGATCTTCAATTTGTGAGGTGATTTTTTTTTTTCAGAATTGGGCGGCAATTGCCAGAGCCCTAGAAATTGACGAAGCTAAATGAAATTTGGAACGATAGTTGAAGACGCTGAAGAAATCCGAGTTGATGTCCAAGGTCTGATACCATAACAAGAGTGCATGCGAGCTCAGATGGATGGAGCTCCCATGGAGTCTACTAGAACAACGAGAGAAGAGAGGAAGAAGAGAGAGTGGAGGAGCCGAGATATTTTCCTGAAAATGTGAACTCCCACCTCATTCCACTAATTGTACAAGAATATATACATGTTGACTAAACTAATTGCTTATTAACTAATTTGACTAGGCTAACCACTAAGCTAACTACTAACTGGAAATTATGTTACACAATACAATAATGAATGAATCTATTAACAATAATAACTATACTCAATAGACCTTTAGAAGAAACAATAATTAATTCACATTGTATTCAACTTTATTAACTTGTATAGTAGTAATAATTTAATCCCCAGGAAGTTAAATTGTGTCACACTAAAAGGGACTTTCTTTAATTTCCTAGGATCACCATGTTTTTTTTTCTTTTTTACTTTGTCATGCTTTCCGAAAATGTTACAAAAAGTTGAAATTAATTTTTAAATGGACTTTAACGCATTTGTTAATTAACTGACATTAAGGTTAACTTTGCTAATTTGTAATTTTTATCTCAAAAAGTCAAATTGTGTCACATACAAAACAAAAAAAAAAACAAAAAAAAAAAAGCTTTTTTTCTTTCTAATGTCAACCCCGTTCTTTTTTCACTTTGGCACTGAAATAGGAGATTTTCTTAATTTCGACTCCAACGTCATAAATCTATTATTTTGGATGAAAAAGGAATTTTCTTGGATCTGGAATTATGTTATATCTATACGATAAATTTAATTCTTTAGCAAATTAAGTTCCAATCTTTTGTTGGCAATTGGTGAAGGATTGTGTATAGGTGTTTGTAACACGCAGCGGAAGACAATAACAATCCTAGGCAGATCTTTTCGTGTTTAAAATTTATTTACATGTCAAAGATCGGATCTAAGACGTACATGGTGAAGAGAGTCTTGTTTTAAAATTTCTTCGATAGTGCGAAGACTCTATGCGTATCCACACCGAGACCGATCCTTGCTATCAACTCTTTGATCAATGAAATCCGCGAACAAATTAAATGAAAAATACGGTGCTAAGTTTTTCTAAAAAAACCTTCAGCCTTAATGTAAGTATAGTATTTTTCCTTCTAATGGATATTGTTCTCTTGGTCTTTCGGTTCTCCCGAATATTCTGTACACCTCCGTTTCTTTTGATGATACATGTATATATATTGTAAATCACCAACACTTTCCCATTAAGTTATGAAAAAGTTAAAACAGTAGTTTACGTTTTTCCAAGTCCAATCCACAATTGAATTTTATGGAAAATTGCAAATCCCATTCTAAATGGGTATACGTAAGTGCGTGTCCTTCATGGACTTTCCATGTCCAACTCCAACTAGGATAAAAAAATATTTATTAATATTATACACATCATTATATATATAAATATTAATTATGAGCACTAGATATATACCATATATATCTATATGTATATATTTCAACCAAGAGATATAATTCAATTTTCTATTCCAAATAGAAAAGTTCAATTTATTCACAATATTAATTATATCCTCTGTGCTAGCAGAGTATAATAATATTTCATTTGGACTAATAACTAAATCTATTTGACTAATTAAATTTCTTAATTTAATTATCAAATAATAAGTTAATTAATCCTTTAGCAAAGATCAGAACACTCGTAAGTGTGCGGCCCCATAGGTTCAATACTAAACCGGTATTAAATGGATCACATCAATATACTAATCAAGGGTGGCGTCTAGCAACACTCCTTAACGACCAGATAGCATGAAGTATATAATTTACTCTCAAGAACCAGTAAAAGAATAATGTGGTAATTCCTTCTGTCCTTATAGCTCTGGATCACCCTAGGATATGGTTCAACTGTCAAATCTTAATAGGCGACCAACTATGTGTTCATGTCAAATATAATCGACCATTGAATGACCTAAGAAACCCATTTCTTCTTTCATTTAGTTGCCCTGGCCAAGGTCTTAGTTTGGTCGTTTATAATTCATGACAACATGGAGCTTAAACTCATTACCAAGAGTTGACAGATTCCATCTTGATCAATTACTAATTCTACAAGTATTTAATCGTACCCAATATCCTTTCAACTATCGCCCTAGGCCCATAGGTGTCTGGTTCAAAGCACAATAAATAATTTGTCAATTACTATGACGATCTCAGGTTAAAGGAGACTCTTACATCACATTCTTCAAGAGAATATCCTATTGACATTTTATGGTAATTCTAACCATTAGGAATTATCAAATGAGTCGTTTCAATGATCATATCTCTTTATGCATCATCTATCTATGTAATTTAGTTAATGAGATCAACTAATCTTTATCCCATAAAGACGATCACATAATATTGATCTAACCGGATTACTAATGTCCAAATTAATAATCCTACGATCAAGAACAAAATTAGATTAAATTATAAGAAACTTTACTCTCATTATCATGAATTCATGATCTCCACCACGATGACAAGTCTCAAATTTTAATCAAGGACCTTATCAAATAAATCAAGCAATTAATAATAATGATAAAAGAATATCAAATGCCATATATATGTTATATCAAATAGCGTTCACAAAAATATGTTCAAATCATCAAATATGATATTGGATCAAGGGCATATCTACTATATCCCTAACAATTGGGTGTGAAATTTTTTTTTTTAGCATTTAATCTAAAAATATATATACTATATAAAAAATTTCTATCTACTAGAATCAACTTCCTGTTTTCTTTTCTCCCAATAAATTAGTTTTTATTTACGTAACTACGTTCTTAAAAAAACCTGTAGGCTAAATAATTTATTTTGGTGATTATTATCCTCTTGCTACAAAGAAGAAAAAAGTATATTGCAATGGATTGCGTGGAATAATCAGGAAAACAAATCAAATTAGGAAACAAAAAGTACAAAACTTAAGTTGCAAGCATGATTTACTAATTAAAATTTCAAGTTTAACCGCTCCCGCAAAAACAAAATTACCGTTACCTATTCTGTTTTGGTTTCCTAAACCTTCTATATTTCCCACTAAGACCCTTTCTCCCAAAATTTAGTCGGAAAAGGCCTCCACTATCTATATATTTTACTTAATCTCTAGTTATATATTCAGCATACTCTTAGGATCAAACTACTCGTAAGACACTCTTCAGTAATTCGACATTGCTTTGTTAAAATTTTCTTTTTAAAAAAAAAATATGTACGAGAAGAATATAAAGTGGAATAGGAAGTAAATCTTTAAATCCGAACCTGTTTACAATTGTAACAATAGAGAGATATTACTTAAGTAAAATTCTGCAGTATGCCAATGCCAATGGCTATTCATCACAAGAGAAGGGAGAATACGGTTGCAACCAGTTCTATTTCGAGTAGTAGAATAAACAAGAACACTGATCAAGATAGTTGCAACACGAAATTGACTATAATGCCGTCTGAGCAGATGTTTCGGACAATGCATTATGGTATTTAAAAAAGGGGCATGATTTCTCTTGAGGAAGAATTAAGTAATATTAAGAACTTTGATAGATTTGATGATCAGAGTAGACGCAAATTGAAGAGGATCGTGAAAACTCAAGATTCAAGATCAACGTCATTAAAACAAGACGATGTTGCATTGTGTGCTACCAATATTAAACAAAAACTAAGCTGTAGTAGTAAAGTTGCTGCTTCAGATAATTTTTACATCGATTTGGGTCGGGCACAAGCACTACCAGTATAGGTTGCTGTTCGAGGCACGGGCAAAAAGGGGTTTGTGCAACATGAAAGAGAGATACAGAAAAAGCAGCAGCAACTTGAATTAGAAAAAACCAGGATTAAACAAGAGGCAAAGTTAAAGTTGCAGAAGCAAAGAGAAGCCGAAAGGAATGCTTTAGAAAAGATGGCAAAGACAGTTGAATTTAATGATAATTTGCAAGTATTGAGAGATTTTGAGAGACTGATTCGGCACCGAGAATGATTTGCATACATATATATATATATATATATATATATATATATATATATATATATATATGATCCTTTGGAAAGTTTTAGCAAAATGACATGTATAAACTACTCTAGTAATTGTTTGGCTCTTTATTTTTTAGCAGTTTGGTGAGTTCATGTAGAGCCTAGTATGTGTGCTTTGTGGAACGCAGAATGAGTCGCAACAGCATTTGTTCCTAGAATGTGAGTATGCAAGAAGAATCTGGGAAAGGCTAATGCAATGGCTCAGAAGGATAAGTAACTTGATCACGCCCAACTATGCCCTCTAAAAAGGACTCTGCGGACATTGCAAATATAACCCGAGTATTACACCCAGGGTCGAATCCACAGAGAGTTAACCTATCAATCACTATCTTTAGACCCACTAAACTCTTCAGAACCAGTTTCCCAGATGTTTGAATTACCGTTGAAGGTCGCTTTACTAACTACGATTGCAAGTAAATTAAATAGCTGTAAATTAAAATACTAAGGTTGTAAACAATGATGAGAAGAAGCTAAGGCAATGATATCCCCTATTGAAAGAATCCCTTCTGTTTATGCTCATACAAATTTACCAACACATCTCTATTAATCATGAACGCTCATCTTACCGTAAATCTCTCCCGAGTAATCACAGTAATATACTAATTGCACTCTCCCGAGATACACTAGCTTACTTTATTTAGCACAATTCACTTTAGATTACACCCAAGGCTTCGTTATTCCTAATCCCGCCTTTAAACCCGCAATTATAGATTTCTCTTATACTTTGGGAGTGGTGTTGTTCAACAATAACCTAAATATGCACTCTTTTCCAAGTTATGCACACTAAATAGGCACAGCTAATTGAGGATCCTGTCAATTAACTACAACAAGCACAAAGTTGAACAAATAGAGATTGAAACTAGCAATTTGTATTCACATAAACAAGATGTTCATCCCCCAATAGGTTCCATCAAAGCCTTAGACAAAGGATTTAGCTACTCATGGCTATGGGAAAACAAACTAAGATAGAATTCATCATAACTAGCAATAAAAATCAAAGAAAAGAAGAAAGATGTTTTGGGTGATCTCTCACAATTGTTGTCCTTGCCAAGATACTCTAAAATTCAATACATGCCTCTCTTGGGCGAAGTCTTGTATTTAAAATAGGGTTTAGGTCTAAAAATCCCGTATTTTACACTTTAGTCCCTCAAGTTTTCTGCTTCCGCCGCGGTTCTGCCGCGGTCGCGGTCAAACCGCGGCCAAATGCCTTCTCTGATTCTCATTTTATCCGCAACTCTCTTCCACCGCGGTTCTACCGCGGTCGCGGTGGAACCGCGGTCAACACAGGTCTCTGAATCTTCAGGCCTGTTTTGCGTGGTTTACTTGGGGAATTTCACAGTTGGCCTCTTTTTTCTTTATTTTTGACTCCAAAAGTACTCCCTAGCCTTCCCTGGTCATATATCACCTGCAAATTATGAAAAGCACTAATAAGAGCATTTTGTTATCACTTTTATCATCAAAACTATACAAGAAGGTGGTTATTTAAGGCGTGATTATAGTTAAATTCACCTATTATCAACACCCCACACTTAAACCTTTGCTCGTCCTCGAGCAAGTTAAACCACACTTCTAGGCCTAACCGTTTGATACATTACCCCAATTTATGTCACACTCGCCATTACGAAGGACCAACCTAAGCAATGCAACAATCATACCTCAGATGCAGACTCTCATGCCATGACACACTCGTGCTCACTCTAGTTACTCTAACAGAAGTGAAGATTTACTTTTTCTTCCTGAGTCACATGCCCTCACATCACAAGTCTAAGAGAAGTTCCCCACACATAAAATTCAAACAGTAAGGAAGCAAGGATAGAAAATATTCACTCACTCTCAGCAAAGAGCATTCACATGCCACATAGACACACCATAAGCTTGCCCCTTGTGTAATACTCTACTAATCGAGCTGTTCAGTCAAAGATCAAGAGGTCTTCATTTGGTTGTAATGTAGGCTAAGGGACGGGTAGGATATATTTGGATATAGTGACTAACCTCCCTAAGCACTTTTAATACACACTTCCTTTTATTTCAATTTCCATGCTCAACCCAATCGTTCTTCCACGTTTTGTTTCACGTGTGACCCCCACTTTTCTTTAGGTGCAACTGGCTTTTTTTTTCTTATTTTGTTTTCTTTGTCTCATTTTTTTTTTTACAATGCCTGTGCACCAATCAAACAATTCATTCTTGATTCCCTTTTTTTTTCTGACTCCCTACTACCCCACACTTTGATTTTTGTATGTTCTTTAGTGATTCAAGCGCTTCTAGGAGGTATAGGTTCAAACAATCAAGCTATTCAAACACAGAGATTTAGGTCATTATAGGGTTATCAAAGAACAGGCTTCAGGCTCGAAGGGGTTAACTATGGCGATATATACAGGTGGATTCACAATTATATAGGGTTGCACAAAGAAATGCCTCAATCATCTCTAAAACCAAACAACTTCTATTTCGCTTTGCAAACACACAGGGCAAGTTCTAGGTATCGCATGAAGCACAGAATGCAAGTAATATCTCCCACACACTTAGCATGCAACTCATTCCGAATCAGTTCATCAACACACTCATACGAGCATTCAAGCAAGACAAAATGTGCAAAATTAAAGCATAGATTTACGAGTCCACAAGCGAGCCTAGACGTCACACTCTCAAGTTCGATTTAGTTATTAGCAGGTATGCACATCAGGGGTTGTATTCTAGCCTTCACCCATCTTAGTCCTAAAACTACAAAAGGAAAATCTACCTAACCCGGTTCAAGAAAAGCCCTTGAAAAAGAACCGTGGCCAAAAGAAAAATCAAGGGGGAAGTACTACACTACCTAGAGGAGAAAAATAAAAAAAATTCTACATGGACTACTTCCCTCAAGATTACTGTCCAAGTGGTCCGTCCTTAGGAAAAGTCCTCTAACTTGTTTTCAGTTTAAATTAATTCCGACTTTGACCCTCAAGAGACCCGTCGACAAGTGTCCGTCGTTGGGCCAAGTCAGCTACTCCTAATATAAGCACACTCAAATATATACAACACATCAATCTAATGCTACAGCACAAACAACGTCTATATACATTACAACACACAATCAGAGCAAGTCTCCCACCCCACACTTAAAATCATGGCATGTCCCCATGTCATATCAAGAAAGTAAAGAGCAGAAGGGTCAGAAGACTTCCCTGAGACTCAATCAGAGTCGAAGACGGTGCTGGGGTCTACATGGCAAGCTCTCCCCAATGCACGTAACCAGGCCATAAACCGGCTCTCAGATCTGGACTGCCTCTGCGACATGGCATCCATCCGCGTGTGTAGGCCATCCACCAAGGTGCGGAGATCCGCGGCCTCTTCCTCCAAGGAACGCAGCATAGGCTGGGTAGACTGTGATCGGGATAGGCCTGCCCCAGTATGGGGGCGCCTAGAGGGGCCTGCACTGTCAGTAGACCTCCTGGACGGTGCAAGAGGAACCGGATCATCATCCTCATCATCTATCTCAATTGTTGTACGTGTACCCCGGCCTACTCTGATGCCTGAGGCTCTGAATGCTGCTCTAGGGGGCAAGTCTCCATCGGCAGGATTGGTGGGGGTATTTTTCAGCAGGCACGGTGTAGTCACCAAAGAAGGGAAGTAGAATCTCTTTGACAGCAGCGGCCCCCGTAGGACCATTTCATCACTAATTACCCTTGCCGCATCAAAATCCTTCTTCGTCACGAAGCACCATGTCAACAGTGCATGCTGGAAGTTCACGTCAATTGTGTTGCTTGAGGGCAGGAACCGGCTGCAGATGACAGTTAACCAACACTTAGCCAAGTGGGTGAATGAGTTGGAGTTCAGGGTGATTTGGTCACGTATCCAGGTTGGTCGCCCCTCTGCGCAGAGTATATCAGTCATGACCTCCCATGTGACCCCTAGCCTATCGTGGTAGTAGTCGATGTCACTAGTGAACTGAGGCAGCCGCAACACCTGGCGAATCATGGGAATTGTGGCGCTGACCACCTTGCCTCGCACAATCACCCCCTACTTAAGTTCAATGGGCAGTTGGCATAAAACTCCCTAACAAGCATCTTGTTGACTAGGGCAGGGTCATCAAATAAGAATTCCATTTCCCTCCTCCGAATTTCTTCATACATCTCTGCCTTTTCTACGTGGAGGGCAGCCCGGTCAAGCGAGATCTCATGGATGAAGTTCTTCGTAGCCTTGGCATTAATGTCGTCCTCCGCTAGTTCTGATTGGAACCTGGATTCATCATATGTAGGCTGTTGGGATGCGCCTGCCTATCTCCTTTTCCTTTTAGGAGCCATAGTACCTGCAAAGAATTCAGAAGAACCATCAAATATATCCTTCCTGTGCCATCCTTCCTGTGCCAGTTGGATGGGTACTCAGACTTCACCACCCAATGGCACCATACACTTGCTCCCATTTATTTTATTCATACAAAGTACCCATTTCCCACTACTAAGGTGTTCAAGGATAACAACCTCCACAAAGGCCCACAATTTGCTTGCAATTTCCGACATATATCACCCCACACTTACTTCCTCAAGTGATTCACGTTAAATACAACACCACCATACACCAATGACAACACCGCCATCCACCAAATACAACACCGCCACAACCTAGGTTAGGCATAAAATGCCTCAAAATTGTACAAAAAATTCCAAATTTTCGGCCAAAAATGGCCTATAACCAAACTACACCACAAAAATATATTCTAGTCCTCCAAGTCATCAAAACAACCCCCACAATTAAAGTATCATGGAGACCCAACCAAATTAGCACTAAACAACCCCACAAGCATCAAATACAACAATAGAAAACATAAAAGAAAGCAAAAATTAAAACTTGAACACTAATTCTAACTAGGGTTTACTAAAACTAACACAAAACTAAAATTACACTATTAAGAAGAAGAAATAGAGGGGGAAAGAGAAACTTACTTGATGGAAGAGGGGAAATGTGGAGGTGGAGTTTTGGAGAAGATGATAATGGAGTTTGGGTGAGAGAGAATGGAAATTTTCTTTTGTTAGAGAGAGAAAGAGAGAAGAAGAATAGAGAAGAGGGAAAGGGTGTCGGTGGTGTTGCTGAAAAAATGAAGGAAAGTTTTGGGTGGGGGGTTCTATATTAATTAGAAAGAAGGGGGGGAAAATAAAAAAAAAATTAAAAATTATCATACCTGGCCCGTCTGCGTCTGCCGCGGTTCTGCCACGGTCGCAGTAGAACCGCGAGGGGTGAGGTTCAGAGAGGTCAATCCACCGCGGTTTGACCGCGGTCGCGGTGCAAGCGCAGTGGACTGACTACAGAGAGGTGCTTTGAGTGTGGTTTGACCGCGGTCGCGGTGGAACCGCGGTCTTGGCACTTCTCTGCATCTGACGGCTTTTTTTTTAAGTAAATGATTACACTTACAACAATTTCATGGGTTGCCTCCCACGCAGCGCCTGATTTAACGTCGCGGCACGACTCAGATGAGCGCAATTAAGGCTCGCTCGACCTCTGTGGTTCATTCAAGTGCAGCTCAGACATTTCCTTAGGCTCGCTCATACCCACATATAATTTCAATCGCTGACCATTGACTCTAAATGTATGAGAGTCATTCTTAGTGGCAACTTCCACAGCTCCTGACGGGAAAACTTCAACTACTCGAAATGGTCCAGACCATCGTGACTTAAGCTTACCCGGGAACAACCTCAGTCTTGAGTTGTAGAGCAATACCATGTCCCCAGGTTTGAAAATTTGCTCAACGATGTTCTGATCGTGTAGCCTCTTCATTCTCTCCTTGTACAACCTTGTGCTCTCAAAACAAAGATACCGGAATTCCTCGAGCTCATGCAATTCAGTGACCCTTGACGTGCCCGCAGCTTCCATGTCTAGGTTTAGCTGTTTTAGTGCCCACCATGCTTTATGCTCAAGTTTTACAGGTAGGTGACAGGCCTTCCCAAACACCAACTTGTATGGTGACATACCAATTGGTGTCTTGAAAGCTGTTCTGTAAGCCCAGAGTGCATCATCTAGCTTCCTCGCCCAATCAGTTCTTATGGCGTTCACTGTTTTTGTCAGTACACTCTTGATCTCTCTGTTGGATACCTCAACCTGTCCACTAGTCTGCGGGTGGTACAGAGTAGCCACCTTGTGGCGTACATCATACTTAGCCAACAACTTTTCAAAAGCCCTATTGCAGAAGTGAGTGCCTCCGTCGCTGATAATTGCGCGTGGTGTCCCAAAGCGGGTGAATATGTTCTTCTTGAGAAACCCAACCACCACTTTTGCATCATTGGTGGGCACCGCTGCAGCTTCTACCCACTTGGACACATAATCTACAGCAACAAGAATGTACTTATTGCCATAGGAACTGACGAAGGGACCCATGAAATCTATCCCCCAGACGTCAAACACTTCCACCTCTTGAATTGGGTTCATGGGCATCTCGTGGCGCCGTGAAATGTTCCCGGTGCGTTGACATTCATTACAGCTCTTTACCCATAAGTGAGCATCTTTAAACACCGTTGGCCAGAAAAATCCAGCTTCTAGCACCTTTGCTGTCCTGATTCCCCCAAAGTGTCCACCATACGCCGATGCATGACAAGCCTGCAAAACAGAAAATTGCTCTATCTCAGGGACGCATCTCCGGATCATATTATCAAGGCTTATTTTGAACAGATAAGGTTCATCCCAGTAATACTGGAGGCTTTCACGAAAAAATATTTTCCTTTGGACCGATGAAAGGTCGTGAGGAACAATACCACTGGCCAGGTAATTAGCAAAGTCCGCATACCATGGCGCTTCCTGATGAGTGGTGGCGAGCAACTGCTCATCTGGAAATGTTTCCAGAATTTCCTCAGCCTCTACTCCATTTTCAGCTCCCTCAAGTCGTGATAGATGATCAGCGACTTGATTCTCAGTGCCCTTCCGGTCACGTATTTCAAGATCGAATTCTTGCAGTAGCAACACCCAACGAATCAGACGTGGCTTAGAGTCCTTCTTTTCTATTAAGTATCTAAGAGCTGCATGGTAAGAGTATACAATTACCTTGGATCCTATTAGATAGGACCGAAACTTGTCAAAAGCAAATACCACAGCTAGCATCTCCTTCTCTGTCACTGTGTAGTTCAACTGGGCTCCACTCAGCGTCCTACTAGCATAGTAGATTGGGTGCATCAGTTTGTCCTTCCGCTGGCCCAGCACTGCCCCCACTGCGTAGTCACTAGCATCACACATTAATTCGAATGGTTGCTCCCAGATGGGGGCAACAATGATGGGTGTTGTGACCAGCCTCTGTTTCAACTCCTCAAACTCTACCCTGCAATCATCAAAAAATACAAACGGGTGATCTTTCTCTAACAACTTACAGAGAGGGTTGGCGATTTTGGAGAAGTCTTTTATGAACCTCCGGTAGAAACCGGCATGTCCAAGAAAACTTCTTATGGCTTTGACCGAAGTTGGTGGAGGCAGCTTTGCTATTACATCAACCTTTGCTCGATCCATCTCTATTCCCTTGCTTGACACCCGGTGCCCCAAGACTATTCCTTCTTGTACCATGAAATGGCACTTCTCCCAATTCAGAACCAAGTTAGTCTCGATGCACCGTTTCAGCACACGCGTCAGATTTATTAGGCACTCCTCAAATGAATTTCCCACCACTGAGAAGTCATCCATGAACACCTCCATTATATCCTCTACCATGTCAGTGAATATGGCCATCATGCACCGTTGGAATGTAGCGGGTGCATTGCATAGGCCAAAGGGCATCCTCCTGAAGGCATAAATGCCATATGGGCATGTGAAGGAGGTCTTCTCTCTCTCAGGTGCAATAGAGATCTGATTGTACCCTGAGTACCCATCCAGAAAGCAAAAGTGTGACCTCCCTGCCAATCTATCCAGCATCTGATCAATGAAGGGAAGTGGGAAGTGGTCTTTCCGGGTGGCTAGATTCAACTTCCAATAATCCATGCAAATTCTCCAGCCTGTGACAGTTCTTGTCGAGATTAGTTCATTGTTGTCATTCTTCACAACCGTCATGCCACCCTTTTTAGGAACGCATTGAACTAGGCTAACCCAGCTACTGTCAGAGATTGGGAAAATGATTCCCGCATCCAACCACTTTATCACTTCCTTCTTCACCACTTCCTTCATATTAGGGTTCAGCCTCCTCTGATGTTCCCTGGATGGTTTGTGCCCCTCTTCCAGCAGAATCTTGTGCATGCAATAGGCGGGGCTGATCCCCTTGATGTCTGCCATGGTCCACCCAATGGCAGTTTTGCACTCCCTTAGAACTTGCAAAAGCTGTTGAACCTGCACATCTAACAAACGAGATGAGATAATAACAGGTAATGTGGAGTCGGGACCCAGAAATTCATACCTGAGGTGAGCTGGCAATGGCTTTAGTTCCAGATTAGGTGGTTCTTCGATGGATGGCTTTGCTGGAGGAGTCTCTCTCTTTTCTAAGTGTAAGGGCTCGAACTCTAGATTTCTATCCCAGAACCCTCTACCTTCCAATGCCAACACCCATTCCGCCAAATCCTCACCATTCACTTCATCTAAATTCATCAAGCATGCAGCAAGGGGATCCTCAACCGTCAACACCTCATCATCAGACTCTACAATTACATCCACAGCATCAATAAGAGAGCAATTGGCAAACTCACTTGGCCGCCTCATAGATTTCTGCACATTGAATATAATTTCTTCATCATTGAGCCTCATCTTGAGCTCCCCAGTCTCACAATCAATCAGAGCTCTCCCCGTGGCCAAGAATGGTCGTCCTAAGATTATAGGAATTTCTTCATCCACTTTGCAATCCAAGATTACAAAATCTGCAGGAAACACGAATTTCCCCACCTGAATAAGCACATCATCAAGAATCCCAAATGGCCGCTTCACAGTCCTGTCGGCCAGCTGTAACAACATAGAGGTGGGTCTAGCTCTCCCAATTTCCAACCTCTTATAAATAACCAGCGGCATAAGATTAATGCTGGCCCCTAAATCACAAAGTGCCTTAGCAAAGGCGAAGTTCCCAATGGTGCATGGAATTGTAAAGCTACCTGGATCAGATAGCTTTTCAGCAACAGGTCTAGAAACCACTACACTACAGGTCTGAGTAAGTGTCACCGTGGCCAAGTCTTGGAAGTCAAACTTCCGAGACATCAAGTCTTTCATCATTTTAGTGTATCCTGGCATCTCCTTTAGCGCTTCAATCAATGGAATGTTTATCTGGATTTGTTTGAGCATCTCTAGGAACTTTTTATACTGCTCCTCCTTTTGATGCTTGGCCAACCTCTGTGGAAATGGTGCAGGAGGTCTTTTCTTCCCAATCACTTGGGATTTCTCTTTCTCAGCTACTATTTCAACTACTGGCTCAGCTACTTTCTCAGTCTCCTGCTGCATATTGTTTTCTTCAGGTGCGGGCTGGACTGTCACCTCTGTCAATCCCGTAGACTCATCCAGCTCAATAGGCACTGGAATGAGTGTCTCAGCCTTTATGTTTTCTCGAGCTCTCTCTTGCTCTACATCTAGATCTCTGCCATTACGTAGACTCACCGCCATCAGCTGCTTTGGGCTCTGATCTTTTGGATTGATTTGGGTATCTGCAGGTAATGTCCCTTGAGGACGATTGTTCAGTGACATTGAAATCTGGCCCACTTGTACCTCAATATTTTTGATAGCTGCATCATGTGCATCCACCCTTTCATTTATCTTAGTATTGGACCCAATAACCTGCTGCATCATTGCTTCCAGTCTTGCAAACCCGTCTTCCTGTCTTCCACCCTGCTGCTGCTGAGGTGGGTGGTACCCTTGCTGCTGATTGTTGTACCCTTGTGGTCTAGGATACAGTGCCATGTTGTTGGGGGGTCTCATGCCTCCCATGTTTCCGGCGTTATACTGTGGCTGAGGTGGCCTGTACTGCTGCTGAGTCTGCTGACCCCAGTTCTGATTTCCTTGTCTCTGACCCCCATAGTTAGCCACATAGTTCATATCTTCAAGGTGTTGATGATGATGATCATGTTCTGCATTCCAAGGATTACCAATTGGCTGGCTATATGCAAGATGTGCACAAGCCCCCATTGGTAGTATCTACTATATGTACCTGCTGCTTCTGCCATGATTCCTCCACCTTTTTGGTGAGGATGCTCATTTGTGTCAAGAGAGTCGCCATATTTTCAGCCATTGTATTAGAAGGATCAAGAGGCACTGAGTGCACCACTGGAGTGATAGGTGCATTCCTAGTTGTCCATCCCGAATCCTGCGCCATTTTGTCAAGCAAATTCTGACCTTCTCTCCAAGTCTTGCTCAAGAATGCCCCACCAGCAGAGGCATCTACAATATTCTTCATGCTGTCAAATAGTCCCATGTAAAACCGTTGTCCCAACATCTGTTCTGGAACACCGTGGTGAGGACACATAACCAACATTCCTTTAAACCTGCCCCATGTCTCGTGTAGTGTCTCCATTGGTTTCTGTTTGAAACTTACGATCTCATCAATTTGTTGAGCAGTTTTGTTGGGCGGGTAGAACTTGTTGTGGAATTGCTTGACTAAGTCATCCCAGGTTTCTCTAGAGTTTATGGGGAGCGAGTTTAGCCAAACCTGAGCAGCTCCTGTTTCCGAGAATGGAAACAATATAGCCTGATTGCTTCCGGAGTCACGTTGGGTTGCCTTTGAGTTTTGCATATAGACAGGAAGTTCTTCAAGTGCTGCTGAGGATCTTCTGTTTGTGTCCCAGAAAAGAGTCCCTTCTTTTGCAACAAGTGAAGCATGTTATTTATGATCTGGAACGATTCAGCTTGTATTGCGGGCACAACAATGGCAGTGGCCAGATTGTCAGCTGTGGGTTGTGCCCAGTCATATAGTGCACCCTCAGGCACAGGAGGTGCTACTTCTCTGGCATTTAAGCCAACTTGCTCATTCCTGACGTTTCCGTTGGGATCGTTTACGTCTCCCATGTTAATTTCGAATTTGTGTGTTTGTTGGGATTGTTGAAGTCTTTTGTTAGCACGATTCAATGTCCGGAATGTTTTCTCGGGGTCTGAGAGTCCTTCAAGTAGTTCTCCAGTCCTCGTAGAATTTCTAGGCATACACCTGTGCAACCAGATCAACAACCGTAAAAATTTCAATGAAAAATTGGGTAGAGAGAAAACTGACCACACTAAGAATTTTTGTATTTCTATCAATGGTAATTGATAATTCCGTTAACTCCCCGGCAACGGCATCAAAATTTGATCACGCCCAACTATGCCCTCTAAAAAGGACTCTGCGAACGTTGCAAATATAACCCGAGTATTACGCCCAGGGTCGAATCCACAGAGAGTTAACCGATCAATCACTATCTTTAGACCCACTAAACTCTTCAGAACCAGTTTCCCAGATGTTTGAATTACAGTTGAAGGTCGCTTTACTAACTATGATTGCAAGTAAATTAAACAACTGTAAATTAAAATGCTAAGGTTGTAAACAATGATAAGAAGAAGCTAAGGCAATGATTTCCCCTATTGAAGGAATCCCTTCTGTTTATGCTCATACAAATTTACCAACACATCTCTATCAATCATGAATGCTCATCTTACCGTAAATCTCTCTCGAGTAATCACAGTAATATACAAATTGCACTCTCCCAAGATACATTAGCTTACTTTATTTAGCACAATTCACTTTAGATTACACCCAAGGCTTCGTTATCCCTAATCCCGCCTTTAAACCCGCGATTATAGATTCCTCTTATACTTTGGGAGTGGTGTTGTTCAAGAATAACCTAAATATGAACTCTTTTCCAAGTTATGCACACTAAATAGGCACAGCTAATTGAGGATCCTGTCAATTAACTAAAACAAGCACAAAGTTGAACAAATAGAGATTGAAACTAGCAATTTGTATTTACATAAACAAGATGTTCATCCCCCAATAGGTTCCATCAAAGCCTTAGACAAAGGATTTAGCTACTCATGGCTATGGGAAAACAAACTAAGATAGAATTCACCATAACTAGCAATAAAAATCAAAGAAAAGAAGAAAGATGTTTTGGGTGATCTCTCACAATTGTTTTTCCTTGCCAAGATACTCTAAAATTCAATACATGCCTCTCTTGGGCGAAGTCTCGTATTTAAAATAGGGTTTAGGTCTAAAAATCCCGTATTTTACACTTTAGTCCCTGAAGTTTTCTGCTTCCGCCGCGGTTCTGCCGCGGTCGCGGTCAAACCGCGGCCAAATGCCTTCTCTGAATCTCATTTTATCCGCAGCTATCTTCCACCGCGGTTCTACCGCGGTCGCGGTGGAACCGCGGTCAACACAGTTCTCTGAATCTTCAGGTCTGTTTTGCGTGGTTTACTTGGGGAATTTCACAGTTGGCCTCTTTTTCTTCATTTTTGACTCCGAAAGTACTCCCTAGCCTTCCCTGGTCATATATCACCTGCAAATCATGAAAAGCACTAATAAGAGCATTTTGTTATCACTTTTATCATCAAAACTATAAAAGAAGGTGGTTATTTAAGGCGAGATTATAGTTAAATTCACCTATTATCAAGCATAACGGGAAAAAAATGCTAGATTCATTAGTTGTATTCCTGTATAACTAATAAGAAGAGAAAGAGAGATAAACTTATAATTTACTATTTTCAACAAGTTTCCAATATACTTAGGAAAAAGTTGAAAATGGTTTTGAGAATAGAAAAGCGAATTTCGATAGATACTTATTTAGAAAAATGGATTTATGGAGTCGATAGGTTATAACATTAGACTTATACTGATTTACAGATTTCACACAAATTGAGCATTTCGATTAATAAGACGCCAAACTTTGATTAGTTGGCATCGAAAGGTACGTAGTAACCTTACCGCAATTTGTGTTTACATAACTTACATGATTTACGCATAATTCTAATATGAATACGTTACTAACTATTTTGAATTTGCGTGTGGGACTAGTCTTTTACTTGATATAATATCAAAATATTTATTTGAGATGATTAGTGTTATTTTGAATGTTCTTACTATTATTTGACATGTTCTACTGTTATCGAAATCAAATTATATGATTGGATAAGAACTGAAATGCCCTATGCTATTTAAAAATATTTTCAAACTAGCATTTATTGATTATAAAGACAAGTATAAAAGGGAGGAGACTTTAAAAGATCATGTAGCTAACAGGCGGTTTGTTAGACCTGGTGCACCTTGTAATAACCGATTCACGTTGCAGTCCTCGCTAGTAGGAAGGTAGAACTAGCATACTATTACTGATTTTCCTCGAGAATGGACTACCGTTATGTTTGACTTCTTGCGAAGAGGTCCACAGTCATACCGATTACATGATCTGTTCATTGGAACCTCCCAAACATGAATATTTCATATGACACAGTATCTACTTAGTTTATTTCCTAATTGTTAATTGAATTCTATTTACATAAGACACGTGATGAGACTGATTATTGTTTACCATTTATGAAAGGGTATTTTATGATATTGTCTGATTAATATACTGGCATATTTTCTTACTTGTCCCCAATTAAAAGCGGTTGTGGTTAAGTGTTATTACTCACTGAGCTAGTGACTCATCTCTGCTTTTTTTACAGAGACAACAGTTGGCGGGGGCGAGAATTTTGTCAATTAGAGCGCACTACTGATAGTTCCTGGTAAGCTCTACACTTGTTTGTGTGGGCGAAAAATTTATTTATTTATTTGCTAAGTATTTTCTTTTGTATTCTTAGAGTCACTCCATAGTCATTTTTAGTGTCATGAGTATGCATTCATTATTTTGGACTGAGATACAAGTATTACACTTTCTTTCTATATTTTTGAGATGGAATTAATATTATTATATTAAAAGGGTTGTAATGTTGGTGGAGAGTGGAGACTCATTTTTGCTTAGTTGACGAAGATCGTGACTAATTTAGGTGAATATTTATTGGTTGTTGTTTATTTATGAGATATGATAATTTCTGGATAGTCCTAAAGTAGGAAAAATTGTGTCCACTTTCTGTAAAATACTGTCGAGTTTTACTTGAGGCATTTGCTCCTAAGTGCCAATAATGATTCTAAACTGGATCGTGGCACAACTTATAAAAAATATATTAAACAGATTAACAATTTCAATTGCACAGTAAGAAAATGCATATTTTGGAACTATTCTATAAATGTTACTAGCCCCGAAAAGAGAACTTACTCTTTCTTGTGTAGCAGAAGCGAAAGACCGGATGAATCACGACGGAAATTACTGGTCGACAGTAGTAATTATGGTGTGATGGAACAACCCTTAATATCACAGTCTACACTGTAATCTGATTTTAAGAGGAGAGCGCAAGAAAAATACTGCATACAATATTTTTTATTATACACGAAAGTGTCTTAATACAGAAAATATTACAATTAACTTTAATAACTCTAATAAGTCTTAGAGCACCCCTTATGGGTGAACCCATATTTCCTACTCGTCAGAATAAGGAAGTTGATAGAGAGAGGAGATTATTTGTCTTCTTTGAGTAATTAGCTAATCTTTTGAAGATAAGTTATCTTGCTATGTGAATTTCAAGTGCCAATTACGTAAATCTATAGTGAAATTTGCATATTGTTAAATCCCTTTTCACGAAATGGTTTGTTGGCATTTCCCTGGCTAGGCAAGCCTTTAATATGTCGGTTAACTCATATTTGTAAGTACTTATGCATTACTCTCAAGGTCCTCTTAGTTTGTTTGTTATAGGAATTGTGTCATGTCACTTGTAGGGGTGGCAATGGGGCGGTGCAGGGCAGGTGTGGGGCGGCTTGAGTCATAACCCGCAAAATTTCAACCTGCACCGCCCCGATCGCATAACATTTCTCTGATTTTTCAAACCGCATCAACCCGCATTCGCCCCGCCCCGCTTTTTTTGTTGTTGTGATTTTGTAGATCTAGTATAAAACTAAATCAAGATTAATATTATTGCAGTGAATAAAAAGATTCAGAACATAAATTGCAATGGAAAAAAAAAATCATGGTCATTTAGTGAACTGCTGCTATTTTTGTAGTTCTTCTTTCGCATAATATGATATATTTTAGAGTGACAAGGCATTAGGTGAAGAAATATTAATATAATATCCAATCTATTATTGTTACCAATAGTTAGTCCTTGGTTAAGTTTGTTACGAGACATATTTTGAAAACTCAAGTATATTCCTATTTGTCTACAAAAATTAGGGATGGAAAAATTGAACTAGGAATATATAAAATTAATTAAAGCCTTTTTTTGAGTGTAATGTTTTACTCAAAAAGTTAAAAAGAAAATAACAATTTATAAACGTAGTACCCCTTTATAAACTAAANATATATATATATATATATATATATATATATATATATATATATATATATATATATATTGTGTGTTATATAAAAATATACAAATTTTATATACTTTGTAATTAAATAATAATAATTTTGATCGCGGACTAAAAGTGATATTTGTCCTTTTATTATTTTAGTCTTCTTAGTGAGCCTACTTATTGCGAATTCAAATTAATTGGGCTAATAGAAAAGGAGGGCTTCCTTATTTTTCTACTAATATATGGGCTATTATTGCGAATCCAAATTAATTGGGATACTGGAAAAGGAGGATTTCGTTATTTTTCTAGTACTATAAAGGGGGAAACAGGTTAAGAAAGAGGAATATATTGGCAATTGGTTTGTGAAAAGCAGCAGTAGGGATTTGGTGGAAGAACGGCGGAGTCTAGTTCAAGAGCGTTGGCGCCAGAGAATAACCCAAAATATGGAGTAGAACTGCCACAGAAATACTTGGCTGGTGAGATTCTTTGGAACGATGACGATTTTATGCCTCAAGGCGGTAACATACAGTACCGTGAAGAATTTCGCAAAATTTACTACAGATACTTCCGTCAGATTGTCCAAGACGATGTTTGTCCCTCTTCTTTTTCATTATCTGTTGTGATCGCATAGTGATATTCTTTGTTGCTCCTGTTTTTCTCACTTATTTTCTCTGAGTTACTGTTATTTGTAATGTCTAACATAAGTGTAGTATCTGTTCTTAAGTGCTTGTTATTATGTTATCTTTTTTTTTTTTTTAATTTTCTGGGTTACTGTTATTTTTAACGTATGAACTTTATACCAAGATCAAGTTAGTATCTGTTCTTAGCGTGTGAAAATTTTATAGCGAGAGTAGTGCGAAAAATCCCCTCCTTTTTGTTCTGTTTGCTCTTTGCTTAGGGCTTCAACTACCCAGTCTGAACAAAGCTCGACACCCCCCCCCCCCCCCCCCCCCACACAAGTTTATTGGGCTTAATTTGGTGGGCTAAGTTACAATCCATTAATGTCTTTGTTACGTCTTAAAATTAAGTTAGGAATTCATGAGTACTATTTTGGTGCTTTTGGCCTTAGATCTTTTTGTTATTCTTCTTCCTAGACTTTGACCCCTTTTCTCTTTAAACTAACTGGCGAAATCGTAGAATAGCATTTTAGTTTAGTGTATTTTAATTAATTTGTTTGTTTGTCTGTTAAAAGGGTGCCAATCAGTTGATTCTACGGCTCAAACCCGTTAATCTATAGGTCACACGGAGACTATTGCTCCAAGGCCCTCCTTCAACTCTTTTTATATATTCGAACTGTTCAATTATTACCTCTCTTTTTCTTACAACTTGGATAGAAGTCAATGACAGTTTGTTTCTCTTGTTGACAGGGTTTTGACATTGACGTATACCCCGGTAATGCTAAGGCCACGATATATGTACCATATCTGGATTTTGAGACAGAGGTTGACATGCTAATGGAACTAGCTAACCATGCTATTGAAGAATTTAACAAAAGTAGTAGTGTATGTCTCCATGCATCTTTGCTCTATTTGTGAATACTCTCCCAATATCATGAGATGGTTTGTATGAGTGATATTGATTTTCCTTGCAGGCTTACAAATACAAGTTTTTGTTTATTGAAAAAGTGAATTATATCATGACTAAATATCGTGAATATTTCATCACAGTGAAAGTCACAAATCTCACTCTTCGTACACCTATGGCAACTTTTCAAATCCGTGCATATAAAGGACCTAATGCGAAAAACATTATCACTCTTTGCAGGAGGAAAGGAGAGGATGTTAAAGCTGTAAATGAGGTATATCTTTTCCATTTTTTTCCTATTGTTGAAACGGGTCATTTTAAATGAATCTTAGTAGTATTTGTTTTTCTGGTTTAAACGACGTTGTTGATCGGTTGCTCATTCTCTGTTATTGTTGGTACTACGAGATGATTGATGTATTGATAAGCTTTCTTCTGGAGATAACCCAGGACAAATACTGATCGGATGATAGATTTTGGGGGTAGCCTAGGAAAATATCTCTATACTATTACTTGTTGTTGCCTTCACTTTGGTTTTCTTATTGCAATACCTAGTGTTAGTTTTGTGTTTTTGTTTGGTTTTATGATTGGTTTGCTTGCCATAGCCCCTTCCCTTTTATCTTTCCTGAACCGAGAGTCTACCGGAAATAGCCGCTCTACCTTTTTAGAGATTGGGGTAAGGTCTACGTACACACTACTCTCCCAAGACCTTACTTGTGGGAATACACTGGATTTTTTTTTGTTGTTGTTGTTGTTACTATTGCTGAACATCTTGATCTTGAGACATGATATATAACAAGAAGATGCTGTTGCTGAACTTTCTTGTCTGGCAAAAAAAAAAAACATGATTAAATATGATACCAGCAGCGAGTATTTCTGATTCCGTCTTCTCTTTTTCGTTTGGTTGCATGAAGTGCCTAGAGTAGAAGTATCTCGTTGATGTATTAAATTCAGACTAAATTACTTCGTCCGCATATTGATAGATAAAAATGAAAAATATATTGTTGTCTTGCATACTCATAGCTAATACAAAGTTGAGTTTTGGGCGGGCGTCGATTCTATGATAGATAGTAGTAGAAAGAAATCAACCTGGAAATGATAATTGTAGGTGCAAAGATCTGTGGACTTGTTCTTGATAGCTAATTTTACCTTGGTTTTGTTTCTGTGAAGGTTTGCAGTAAGATGGCTGATTTGAAAGCTGAATGAAGATTAAGTGACCAAAGATGCATGAAAAGAGGCACTTGAACCATAATTTTGTGATTCAACTGTAATTAAACTGGTTAACTTTGATGTGACCTTCATATTAGTTATATTAGTATCAGATAGCTCTTAGGTATGATCTAGTCGTCGTTTAAACATCAATGTATTGTGGCACTGCTTTATTATGGTAGCGTAAAGAGAGATTCTTAATTCTCATGATATCTAATTCCTAATTCTCTTCCTATTTTATACTCCTTAATATGTACATGTGTGTGTATAAGTATGTATTGTATGTTTACAGTAATCGGTGAAAACTCAATTTCCATCTCTTGTTTTCCTAGTGAGAAATTTGATTTTGATTAACCAATTAGTGTCAAAGAGATACTTTTAAATGTTTGGTTAACATACTGATTATTTCAATTTGTTGAGTTAATATTTTGCACTTGTAGCATCATTCATTCTAACTTCCAACAACACCAAATAAGCAGAATATACTATTCGCACGAGTTTTTGTTTATTATGATCAAACCAATGACACGGGAAGAAATTACAGATGAGATGGAGTTGCAAAAATTGTCAACCAAATTTCTGTAGTACTCCAGTCTCAAAAACGAGATTAGCTTAAAGAGTGTTTTCTTTCTTCTATGAACCGTTGATGAAGCACAAACGCTGTGAAATTGAAACTACTCCAGTCACAACAGTTAATCCACCTATTGATTTCTTGAGATCAGGGTTGAGATCCAGAGGCGCACCCAAGATTTGAGCGCAGCGGGGGCACCGCTATATACATAGATATGTCAGCTAGTAACGATAGAATTTGACGTGCTAACTCCTCGTAAACTCAATGATTTTGAATCAGTGACCTAGTAACGATAAAATTTGACGTGCTAACTCCTCGTAAAATCAATGATTTTGAATCAGTGACCGAAAGGATGTTCAAAAATATCATAAACTTAAGTCTAATAACAACAAGATTAAAGGTCTGTTAAGTTGTCCAAGTAGAGTCTCAGTCATGCCGTTGAATTTACGGATATCGCATAAGGTTTTTTGGAGTTTTTTATTACTGTTTTTGGGAAAATTTTTATTGAATTACTTATTTTTATATAGGTGAAGAAAATAGTAAAGCTTATAAACTTAATTATCATGATAAAGAAGGTGATTGGCTTCTTGCTAATGGAATATCTTATCTCCTTCCAATTAAAAAATCGCTGGTGTTGGGGCTCGAACTCAGGTGTAATACAGCAAGTGAGGGAACACATGTGGAATGTTAAACCAGTCGCACAGTGCTTTCTTTGAGTTTGGGGGCACATCAAAAGTATTTAAGGGTTCCTTGTTGTATATACATATTATATATACGCGTTTTTTGCCGAGGCTAACGGGTTCCGGTGACCCCTCTAGTCCCCATGTAGGCCCGCCTCTGTTAAGATCAGGGGCGAATATGTCTCATGGTCTCTCTGCAAAATGAATTGTTTCTACATTTGGTATAATTTTAATTGTTGGTACCCATATTTCAAGAAGGCTAAATGGTGCATTTAGTTTAAAATTGAGTTATTTGCCGAAGGGAATAGAGATCAATGCTCACTAAATACTTTTTTTCTTTTTTTTAGTAGTGCGTCATATACTAGAAATTCTAGACCTGCCTCTGCGTACGCATACATTACTGAATCCAACTTGGAAAATAGAAGCTTAGGGAATTTGAATATTACAATGGCCAATGAACAATTTTACTACTCCACAACATTTGGATAGAATTAAAAGATTATAGACGATACTGCATTGTATGCCATTAATTTATAAGGATCCATGCACCACTTTGAAATCTATATCAACAACACCTCACCTTATTTAGCTATAGATCTTTGCCAGCCCAAATAACAACCGCTAGGTCTCTATTGCCAACCCACAATTTCAGACACAAAAATTTTTTGGGCTCTAATTCTATCTTATCCACAAAAATTTACTCCTTTCGAGTGCGGATTCATAGTTCATTCTGCTAGCACCTGGTCCCAGGCCCAAACGGTCTGATCCTAACGGGCTTCATAACAGAACCGGCCCACTTAGCAGGCCCACCTCCCCGGGTCCCAGGCTTAAACGGTTAGGCTCGTTTAGGCCCAATACCCATATGGGCTCGCGGGCCCGGGCCAAATCGGCCCACATGCCAGTCGTAGTTCATTGTGCCAAAAGTATTCTAGCCAGATGAGGCGCATTTAGGATCAGATGATCCACCGAGTGGAGAGTTACTATGTCCACCTGATATATTCTGAATGGTCCTTGGACTTGTCTCAGGTGTGCGCGAGAATCAGAATCATTTCCCATTGTGAATGTTTCATGGCTCCCGAGACTAAACCTCGCCTAAGAGATCCACTAGGAGGAAAGTGTTGACTTGTATAGCAGACTAATTTTAATTATGATAACTTTGAAACCTTCAAAAACAACTGATACTTTACTATTTCCTTTTCCTGCGAGCTAAGCTAAGTTAATATAGAACTACACATCTTTAGCCACGGTAATCCCATCTCAGGGAAAAATTATCTGCAGTAATGGAAGACTTAGACCAAGACACGTTAACTGTAATAGCTTCAAAAGTCTTGATTATGGAAGGCATCAGGTTCTCTTGTTATACTTCAATAGCATCCCTGCTCGTGGAAGCATTTGCAATAGGACTCCTCTGCCCGGGTATACTTCCAGCATTTATGAGTATTTATTTCGCTTAATTCTAATTAAAAGTAATAAAATTATTTTGGTAATATTTCCGAAATGGCATGCCTGACAAGGGTGTTGATCACGCCCAACTATGCCTTCTAGAAAAGAACTCTGCGGACGTTGCAAATATAACCCGAGTATTACGCCCAGGGTCGAATCCACAGAGAGTTAACCTATGAACCGCTATCTTCAAACCCACCAAGTATTCAGCACCAGCTTCTCAAACATTCAAATTCTCAGTTGAGTGTTCTTTAACAACTAGCTTGCAAGTAACTAAATGGCTGTAACTAAATTAATAAGGTTGTAAACAATTATGAGGAAAAGCTAAGGCAATGATTTCCCCTATTGATGGAATCCCTTCTGTTTATGCTCATACAAATTTACCCACACATCTCTATCAATCATGAACGCTAATCTTACCGCAAATCTCTCCCGAGTAATCACAGTAATCTACTATTGCACTCTTCCGAGATACACTAACTTGCTTTATTTAATCACAATTCAATTTAGATTGCACCCAAGACTTCGTTATTCCTAATCCTGCCTTTAAACCCGCAATTATAGATTCCTCTAATAATCTAGGAGTGGTGTTGTTCAACAATACCCTAAATATGCACTCTTTTCCAAGTTATGCACACTAAATAGGTACAGCTAATTGAGGATCCTGTCAATTAACTACAACGAACACGAAGTTGAACAAATAAAGATTAAACTAGCAATTTGTATTCACATAAACAAGAAGTTCATCACCCAATAGGTTCCATCAAAGCCTTAGACAAGGAATTTAGCTACTCATAGATATGGGAGAATAAACTACACTTGAATTCATCATAAAAATCAAAAGAAAGGAAGAAAGATGTTTAGAGTACTTGCTCCCAATTGTATTCCTTGCTAAGAAACCTAAAAAATCAATACATGCCTCTCTTGGGCGAAGTCTAGTGTTTTAAATAGGGTTTAGGTCTAAAAATCCCGTGTTTTACACTTAAGTCCCTGAAGTTTACTGTGCCCACCGCGGTTCTACCGCGGTCGCGGTAGAACCGCGGCCAAACGCCCTCGCGGAATCTTCAACTTTCAGAAACTGTCTTCCACCGCGGTTTCACCGCGGTCGCGGTAGAACCGCGGTGGAACTTGTACCCGGAAATTTTGGCCTGTTTTGAATGGGATACTTGGGAAATTCAACAATTGGCCTTTTTTCATCAATAGTTGACTCCAAAACCGCTCCTTAGCCTTCCTTACACCTATATCACCTGCAAATCATGAAAAGCACTAATAAGAGCATTTTGTTGTCATTTTTCCACATTAAAAGTTCACAAGAAGGTGATTATTTGGTGCGTGATTATAGTCAAATTCACCTATTATCAACACCCCACACTTAAACCTTTGCTAGTCCTCGAGCAAGCTAAACCACACTTCTATATCTAACTGTGCAATGTATTGCCCCAATTTATGTCACACCTGATATTATCAAAGACCGACCTAAGCAGTGCACAATCATAACTCAAATGCAGACTCTCATGCCATGACACACTTGTGCTCACTTTAATTACTCTAACTGAAATGAAGATTCACTTTTTCTTCCTGAGTCACATGCCCTCACATAAACACGATTTGAGAGTAGTTCCACACACAATAAAATTCAACAACGAGGAACCATATATAAACAGAATTCCCTCACTCTCAGCAAAGAGCATTCACATGCCACACAGATACACCATACGCTTGCCCCTAGTGTAATACTCCACTAATCGAGCCATTCAGTCAAAGATCAAGAGGTCTTTATTCGGTTGTAATGTAGGCTAAGGGACGGGTAGGATATATTTGGAAATAGTGACTAACCTCCCTAAGCACTTTTAATACACACTTCCTTTTATTTTGCTTTCATGATCAACCCACTTGTTTCTCCACATTTTATTTCACTTGCTCCACCCCACTTCTCGTTAGGTACAACTGGCTCCTTTTCTTTTTCTCTTTTCTCTTTTTTTTTCCTTTTTTTTTTCTTTCTTTCTCCCCACCCCACACTTTGACTTTTGTATATACTTTAGTGCTTCAAGTGCTTCTAGGAGGGAAAAGTTCAATTAGCGTATTTAAACACCACATTTTAGATCATTATAGAGTTATCAAAGAAAAGGCTTCAGGCTCAAAGGGGTTAACTATGGTAATATGCACAGGTAGATTTCCGAGTATAAAGGGTCACACAAAGAAATGCCTCAATCATCTCTAAAACCGAACAACTTCTATTTCGCTTTGCACACACACATGTCAAGTTCTAGGTATCATATGCAAACATAAGATGCAAGTAACAGCTCACACACACTTAGCATGTAACTCATTCCGAATCAGTTCATCAACGCAATCATACGAGTGTTCAAGCAAGACAAGATGTGCAAAATTAAGGCATATATTATGAGTCCACAAACAAGCTTAGATGTCACACACTCAAGTTCTTTTCTATACAAGTGTACACATTTGGGGTTACATTCTGACCTTCACCCATTTATTCTTAAACTTCAAAAAGAAAAATCTACCTAACCCGGTTCAAGAAAAACCCTTGGAAAAGAACCGTGGTCAAAAGAAAAACTAAGGGGGAGGTACTACACTACCTAAAAGAAGAAAATAAAATAAAATAAAAACCCTACATGGACTACTTCCCTCAAGAGTATTGTCCACCTAGTCCGTCATCAGGAAAAGTCCTCTACAACATATTACTGACTTAGACCCTCAAGAACCTCGTCAAGAAGTGTCCGTCGTTGGGCCAATTTAGCTAATCCTAATATAACAACTCACACATATACAACATATTACTCTAATGATACAGCACAACAATATACATCTATATACATTACCATACACAGTCAGAGCAAGTCTCCCACCCCACACTTAAACCAATGGCATGTCCCCATGTCATCAAAATATAGTAAAGAACAGAAGGGTGAGAAAACTTCCCTGAAACTCAATCTGAGTCGGAGACGGTACTGGGGTCGACATGGCAGGCCCTCCCCAACGCACGCAACCAAGCCATAAACTTGCTCTTAGATCTAGCTTGCCTCTGTGACATGGCGTCCAGCCGTGTGTGTAGACCATCCACCGAGGTGCGAAGATCCGCGACCTCGTCCTCCAAGGAGCGCAACATAGGCCGGGAGGACTGTGAGCGAGATAGGTCTACTCCAGAATGAGAGCGCCAAGAGGGTCCAGCACTGTCTACAGACCGCCTAGATGGTGCCATAGGGACCGGATCGTCCTCCTCATCACTATCTCAATGGTAGTGCGGGTGCCTCTGCCCACTCTGATACCGGAAGCTTTGAAGGCTGTCTTTGGGGCCAAGTCACCATCAACATACACCCCACACTTATTCCATTCAATATTATCCCCTATATACAACACCACCAAAAGACAAACACCATTCTCCAACAATTAGCACCTATGCTAACAAAACTACAACACAATTATCTTTTAAACCAACAAGTCACCATACAACAATAACCATCCTGTACAAAACCCCAAATCTAAGTCGGGCTTAGAACACCCCCAAAAATAGACAACATAGTACCACCATTCTTGGGCAACACATGACCCAATACCATTATACACCATAAAACTAGTTTAGGTCTCCAAACCACCAAAACAATTTCACAATTATACTATAATGGAGACCCCTACTAATGTGGCACCAACAACCCCCCAAACATCAACTACAACAACAATAACCATAGTAATCATACAAGAAAGCAAAAAAAAATTGAAATTACTATACTAATCCTAACTAGGGTTCAACTACAACTACAATATTAACAAATTACACTACTTAGAAAATAAAGAAATAGAGAGAGAGAAGAAGAACTTACTTGAGTTGAAGAGAGGAGAAAAATAGTGTATTTAGGATGGGGGGGGGGGTGTTTTAGGGGGTTTTAAAAAATTAGGAAAAGAAAGGAAAGAGAAAAAAAAATTAAAATAATAAACTTACCTGGCCGCGTCTGGGCCTGCCGCGGTTCTGCCGCGATCGCGGTGGAACCGCGGCAGTGAAGTTCCGCGGGCGTAATCTACCGCGGTCGCGGTGGAACCGCGGTAGAACGCCTGTTCTGATTCTAACGCCCAACAAACCCCCTTTTTTTTTTTTATAATGGTTACAATTACAACAATGTCATGGGTTGCCTCCCACGTAGCGCCTGATTTAACGTCGCGGCACGACTCATATGAGCGAAATCACGGTTCGCTCGATTTCTGAGGTTCATTCAAATGTAGCTCAGTTATCTTCTTAGGCTCGTTCATACCCACATACAATTTCAACCGCTGACCATTGACTCTAAATGTACGAGAGTCATCTTCAGTAGAAACTTCCACAGCTCCGGATGGAAACACCTCAACCACACGAAATGGTCCAGACCACCTTGACTTTAGCTTACCTGGGAATAACCGCAGTCTTGAGTTATAAAGCAGTACCCTGTCTCCAGGTTTGAAATTTCGTTCAATGATGTTCTGATCGTGAAGCCTCTTCATTCTCTCTTTATATAGCCTTGTGCTCTCAAAAGCAAGATACCGGAACTCCTCTAGCTCATGTAATTCCGTGACTCTCGACGTGCCCGCAGCTTCCAAGTCTAAATTCAGCTGTTTCAGTGCCCACCACGCTTTATGTTCCAATTCTACAGGTAGGTGACAAGCCTTCCCAAACACCAACTTATATGGTGACATACCAATTGGTGTCTTGAATGCTGTCCTGTAAGCCCATAGCGCATCATCCAGCTTCCTTGACCAGTCAGTTCTTGTAACATTTACAGTTTTTGTCAATACGCTCTTGATCTCTCTGTTGGACACCTCAACCTGTCCACTGGTCTATGGGTGGTACGGAGTAGCCACCTTGTGGCGCACATCATATTTAGCCAACAACTTCTCGAAGGCCCGGTTGCAGAAATGAGTTCCTCCATCGCTAATAATTGCATGTGGTGTCCCAAAGCGGGTGAATATGTTCTTCTTGAGAAACCCGACTACCACCTTAGCATCATTGGTAGGTAATGCAGCAGCTTCCACCCACTTGGACACGTAATCTACAGCAACAAGAATGTATTTATTGCCATAGGAGCTGACGAAGGGACCCATGAAATCTATCCCCCAAACATCAAACACTTCCACTTCTTGAACTGGGTTCATGGGCATCTCGTGACGCCGGGAAATGTTCCCGGTGCGTTGACATTCATTGCAGCTCTTGACCCATAGGTGAGCATCTTTAAATACCGTTGGCCAGAAAAATTCGGCCTCTAGCACCTTAGCTGCCGTCCTGATGCCTCCAAAGTGACCGCCATACGCCGAAGCGTGACAAGCCTGCAAGACAGAAGATTGTTCGATCTCGGGGACGCATCTCCGGATCATGTTATCAAGGCATATTCTAAACAAGTAGGGCTCATCCCAGTAATACCATTGGCTTTCGCGAAAGAATCTCTTCCTCTGAACCGATGACAGGTCGTGAGGAACAATACCACTGGCCAGGTAATTAGCATAGTCTGCATACCAAGGTGCTTCCAGATGAGTGGTAACGAGCAGCTGCTCATCTGGAAAAGTTTCCAGAATTTCCTCCACTTCTACTACATTTTCAGCTCCTTCAAGTCGTGATAGGTGATCAGTGACTTTATTTTCAGTGCCTTTGCGGTCACGAATTTCAAGATCGAACTCTTGCAGTAGCAACACCCAACGAATCAGGCGTGGCTTAGAGTCCTTCTTTTCTATTAAGTATCTAAGAGCTGCATGGTCAGAGTATACGATTACCTTGGATCCTATTAGATAGGACCGAAACTTGTCAAAAGCAAATACCACAGCTAGCATCTCCTTCTCTGTCACTGTGTAGTTCAACTGGGCTCCACTCAGCGTCCTACTAGCATAGTAGATTGGGTGCATCAGTTTGTCCTTCCGCTGGCCCAGCACTGCCCCCACCGCGTAGTCACTGGCATCACACATCAATTCAAACGGTTGCTCCCAGTCAGGGGCAACGATTATGGGTGCTGTGACCAGCCTTTGCTTCAACTCCTCAAAAGCTACCCTGCAATCATCAGAAAATACAAAAGGGTGATCTTTCTCTAACAACTTACAGAGAGGGTTGGCAATTTTGGAGAAGTCCTTAATGAACCTCCGGTAGAATCCGGCATGTCCAAGAAAGCTCCTTATAGCTTTGACTGAAGTTGGCGGCGGCAGCTTTGCTATGACATCAACCTTTGCTCTATCCACCTCTATTCCTTTGCTTGACACCCGGTGCCCCAAGACTATACCTTCTTGTACCATGAAATGGCACTTTTCCCAATTCAGAACCAAGTTAGTCTCGATGCACCGTTTCAGCACACGCGTCAAATTCACTAGGCAGTCCTCAAATGAGTTCCCCACCACTGAGAAGTCATCCATGAACACCTCCATTATATCTTCTACCATGTCAGTAAATATGGCCATCATGCACCGTTGGAATGTGGCGGGTGCATTGCATAGACCAAAGGGCATCCTCCTGAAGGCATAAATTCCGTACGGGCATGTGAAGGAGGTCTTTTCTCTATCCTCAGGGGCAATGGAGATCTGATTGTACCCTGAGTACCCATCCAAGAAGCAAAAGTGTGACCTCCCTGCCAATCTATCCAGCATTTGATCAATGAAGGGAAGTGGGAAGTGGTCTTTTCTGGTGGCTAGATTCAACTTTCTATAATCCATGCAGATTCTCCAGCCTGTGACGGTTCTTGTTGATATAAGTTCATTGTTGTCATTCTTTACCACCGTCATGCCACCCTTTTTAGGCACACATTGAACTGGGCTAACCCAGCTACTGTCAGAGATTGGGAAAATGATTCCCGCATCCAACCATTTTATCACTTCCTTCTTCACCACTTCCTTCATATTCGGGTTTAGCCGTCTCTGATGTTCCCTGGAAGGTTTGTGCCCCTCTTCCAGCAGAATCTTGTGCATGCAGTAGGCGGGGCTGATCCCCTTGATGTCTGCCATGGTCCACCCAATGGCAGTTTTGCACTCCCTTAGTACCTGTAAAAGCTGTTGAACCTGCACATCTAACAAACCAGATGAGATAATAACAGGTAATGTGGAGTCAGGCCCCAGAAATTCATACCTGAGGTGGGTTGGCAAAGGCTTCAATTCCAGCTTAGGGGGTTCCTCGATGGATGGTTTAGCTGGAGGGGTCTCTCTCTTTTCTAAGTGCAAGGGCTCAAACTCCAGATTTCTCTCCCAGAACCCTTTACCTTCCAGTGCCAACACCCATTCCGCCAAATCCTCACCATTCACTTCATCCAAATTTGTCAAGCATGCAGCAAGGGGATCCTCAACCGTCAACGCCTCATCATCAGCCTCTACAATTACATCCACTGCATCAATAAGGGAACAATTTGCGAACTCACTTGGTCGCCTCATCGATTTCTGCACATTGAATATAATTTCCTCATCATTGAGCCTCATCTTAAGCTCCCCAGTCTCGCAATCAATCAAAGCTCTCCCCGTGGCCAAGAAGGGTCGTCCTAGAATTATAGGAATTTCTTCATCCACTTTGCAATCCAAGATTACAAAATCTGCAGGGAACACGAATTTCCCCACCTGAATAAGCACATCATCAAGAATCCCAAATGGACGCTTAACAGTCCTGTCAGCCAGCTGCAATAACATAGAAGTAGGTCGAGCTCTCCCAATGCCTAACCTCTTATAAATGACCAGGGGCATGAGATTAATGCTGGCCCCTAAATCACAGAGTGCCTTAGCAAAGGCATAGTTCCCAATGGTGCATGGAATTGTAAAACTACCTGGATCAGATAGCTTTTCAGCAACAGGTCTAGATACCACTGCACTACATGTCTGAGTAAGGGTCACAGTCGACAAGTCTTGAAAGTCAAACTTCCGAGACATTAAGTCCTTCATCATTTTAGCATATCCTGGCATCTCCTTTAGAGCTTCAATCAGTGGAATGTTTATCTGGATTTGTTTGAGCATCTCTAGGAACTTTTTGTACTGCTCCTCCTTTTGATGCTTGGCCAACCTTTGCGGGAATGGTGCAGGAGGTCTTTTCTTCCCAATCACGTGAGGTTTCTCCTTCTCAGCTACTGTCTCAACTATTGGTTCCGCTGCTGTCTCAATTACTGGCTCAACTACTGTCTCAGTCTCGTGCTGCATATTCGTTTCTTCAGGAGCAGGCTGAACTGTTACCTCTGTCAATCCCGTAGAGTCATCCAGCTCAATGGGCACTGGAATTAGTGTCTCAGCCTGTATGTTTTCTCGAGCTCTCTCTTGCTCAACATCTAGATCCCTACCATTTCGTAGACTCACCGCCATCAGCTGCTTTGGGCCTTGATCTTTTGGATTGATTTGGGTATCTGCAGGTAATGTCCCTTGAGGACGATTGTTAAGTGACATTGAAATCTGGCCCACTTGTACCTCAATATTCTTGATAGCTGCATCATGTGCATCCACCCTTTCATTTATTTTAGCATTGGACCCAATAACCTGCTGCATCATTGCTTCAAGCCTTGCAAACCCGTCTTCCTGTCTTCCACCCTGCTGTTGCTGAGGTGGGTGGTACCCTTGCTGCTGATTGTTGTACCCTTGTGGTCTAGGATACGGTGCCATGTTGTTGGGGGGTCTCATGCCTCCCATGTTTCCGGCGTTATACTGTGGCTGCGGTGGCCTGTACTGCTGCTGAGTCTGCTGACCCCAGTTCTGATTACCTTGCCTCTGACCCCCATAGTTAGCCACATAGTTCATATCTTCAGGGTGCTGGTGATGATGATCATGCTCTGTATTCCATGGATTACCAATTGGCTGGCTAATGCAAGATGTGCACAAGCCCCCGTTGGTAGTGTCTACTATGTGAACCTGTTGCTTCTGCCCTGATTCCTCCACCTTTTTGGTGAGGATGCTCATTTGCGTCAAAAGAGTCGCCATGTTTTCAGCCATTGTATTAGAAGGATCAAGAGGCACTGAGTGCACCACTGGAGTGATAGGTGCATTTCTAGAAGTCCAACCCGAATTCTGCGCCATCTTGTCGAGCAAATTCTGACCTTCTCTCCAAGTCTTGCTCAAGAATGCCCCACCAGCCGAGGCATCAACTATATTCTTCAAGCTGTCTGACAATCCCATGTAAAACCGTTGTCCCAACATCTGCTCTGGAACACCATGGTGGGGACACATAACCAACATTCCTTTAAACCTGCCCCATGTCTCGTGTAGTGTCTCCATTGGTTTCTGTTTGAAGCTCACAATCTCATCAATTTGTTGAGCGGTCTTGTTGGGAGGATGGAACTTGTTGTGAAATTGCTTGACCAACTCATCCCAAGTTGCTATAGAGTTTATGGGAAGCGAGTTTAGCCAAACCTGAGCAGCTCCTGTCACCGAGAATGGAAACAATAATAATCTGATTGCTTCCGGAGTCACGTTCGGTTGCCTTTGAGTTTTGCAAATAGACAGGAAGTTCTTTAAGTGTTGCTGAGGGTCTTCTGTTTGTGTCCCAGAAAAAAGTCCCTTGTTCTGCAACAAGTGTAGCATGTTATTTGTGATCTGGAACGATTCAGCTTGTATCGCAGGCACAATAATGGCAGTGGCCAGATTGTCAGCTGTGGGTTGTGCCCAGTCATAAAGTGCACCCTCAGGCACAGGAGGTGCCAATTGCTCATTCCTGACGTTCCCGTTGGGGTCGTTTATGTCGCCCATGTCAATTTCGAGTTGGTGTGTTTGTTGTGATTGTTGAAGTCTTTTGTTTGCACGATTCAATGCCCGGAATGTCTTCTCGGGGTCTGAGAGTCCTTCAAGTAGTTCTCCAGTCCTCGTAGAATTTCTAGGCATGCACCTGTGTACCCAGATCAACAACCGTCAAAATTTTCAATGAAAAAGTTGGTAGAGAGAAAACTGACTACAATAAGAATCTTTGTATTTCTGTCAATGGCAATTGATAATTCCGTTAACTCCCCGGCAACGGCGCCAAAATTTGATCACGCCCAACTATGCCTTATAAAAAGGACTCTGCGGACGTTGCAAATATAACCCGAGTATTACGCCCAGGGTCGAATCCACAGAGAGTTAACCTATCAACCGCTATCTTCAAACCCACCAAGTATTCAGCACCAGCTTCTCAAACATTCAAATTCTCAGTTGAGTGTTCTTTAACAACTAGCTTGCAAGTAACTAAATGGCTGTAACTAAATTAATAAGGTTGTAAACAATTATGAGAAAAAGCTAAGGCAATGATTTCCCCTATTGATGGAATCCCTTCTGTTTATGCTCATACAAATTTACCCACACATCTCTATCAATCATGAACGCTAATCTTACCGCAAATCTCTCCCGAGTAATCACAGTAATCTACTATTGCACTCTCCCGAGATACACTAGCTTGCTTTATTTAGCACAATTCAATTTAGATTGCACCCAAGACTTCGTTATTCCTAATCCCGCCTTTAAACCCGCAATTATAGATTCCTCTAATAATCTAGGAGTGGTGTTGTTCAACAATACCCTAAATATGCACTCTTTTCCAAGTTATGCACACTAAATAGGTACAGCTAATTGAGGATCCTGTCAATTAACTACAACGAACACGAAGTTGAACAAATAAAGATTAAACTAGCAATTTGTATTCACATAAACAAGAAGTTCATCACCCAATAGGTTCCATCAAAGCCTTAGACAAGGAATTTAGCTACTCATAGATATGGGAGAATAAACTACACTTGAATTCATCATAAAAATCAAAAGAAAGGAAGAAAGATGTTTAGAGTACTTGCTCCCAATTGTATTCCTTGCTAAGAAACCTAAAAAATCAATACATGCCTCTCTTGGGCGAAGTCTAGTGTTTTAAATAGGGTTTAGGTCTAAAAATCCCGTGTTTTACACTTAAGTCCCTGAAGTTTACTGTGCCCACCGCGGTTCTACCGCGGTCGCGGTAGAACCGCGGCCAAACGCCCTCGCGGAATCTTCAACTTTCAGAAACTGTCTTCCACGCGGTTTCACCGCGATTGCGGTAGAACCGCGGTGGAACTTGTACCCGGAAATTTTGGCCTGTTTTGAATGGGATACTTGGGAAATTCAACAATTGGCCTTTTTTTCATCAATAGTTGACTCCAAAACCGCTCCTTAGCCTTCCTTACACCTATATCACCTGCAAATCATGAAAAGCACTAATAAGAGCATTTTGTTGTCATTTTTTCACATTAAAAGTTCACAAGAAGGTGATTATTTGGTGCGTGATTATAGTCAAATTTACCTATTATCAGGTGTCAGGCGCCCTCATGACCTATTGAGAAAAATGGGTCGCTACAATTTAGGAGTCTTTGTATGTATAGAATTATAATCAATTAATTATTTATAATTTTAGTAAAATATTGAAAGAGAATAAATTTAAAACTACAAATAAAGTCTCGTGCACATAGTCCTTTTTAGGTTTAGGAATTCTTATTTTATTGTGATAGAATTATAATATAGTACTATTTTGCGTGAGTACTTCAAAGGATATTCACAATCTACCTTACAACAAGTAAATTTAAAAAATTATTAATGGATTGGACAGAATAGTAATTTTATTATTTTTCTTACATTCAGAATTCTAAAATTTTATAATTTTGGTTATTAAATCTTTCCTTATTTGAATTATATAAGAAGTCCAAATATTTAGGACTATAAAATAAATGTTAATTTTTTTTTTAAAAAAGGCTTTGCATTGAGTGTTAAAACCATTCTAAAATTTAGAGGTAGTAATATTTAGGGCATTGAATTGTATTCTAGAAATGTTATTTATTCTATTGTAGCAAAAATAGATGAGTAGTTCGTCATAATTGAGTGCGAGCTTTCATAGAATTGGAAAATCTTAACTCTTGCTTTAAAAAGGTGAAAAAGCAAGAAAGATCTTTGAAAGTTTGAATTGGACATTCCAATTATTCTATAAAAAAAAAAAATTTCCATGTATTTTTCTACTTGTGGGATTTTACTGGGTTGTTGTTGTTGTTGTCGTTGTTGTTGTTGTTGTTGTACTTTAGCGTGTATGAGTAGTTCCTTACTAACAAGTAATGATAGCATCGAATTTACATTGAAATAGAAGATATTAATGTTTGATCTTAATTAACGTTAGGATAAAAAATTAACAATAAAAATAATTTGTTCGGTTCAGTAATTTTATTAATAGCAATAAAAATAATAAAACTTTATTTAAACAATTTAGAATAAAAAAGAGCCAGAATTTTATAAATATACTCCATACACATAGTATAGAAAAATATTAAAAATTAAATTTAGATTTTATATCAAATCTCTAAATTAATTGGGCCTACTTATTGTGAATCCAAATTAATTGGGATACTAGAAAAGGTGGGTTTCGTTATTTTTCTAGTAGTATAAAGGGGGAAACATGTTAAGAAAATATGGCGCCGGAGAATAACCCAAAATATGGAGTAGAACTGCCACAGAAATACTTGGCTGATGAGTTTCTTTGGAACGATGACGATTTATACCTCAAGGCGGTAATATACAGTACCGTGAAGAATTTCGCAAAATTTACTCCAGATACTTCCGTCAGATTGTCCAAGACGATGTTTGTCCCTCTTCTTTTTCATTATCTGTTGTGATCACATAGTGATATTCTTTCTTGCTCCTATTTTTCTCACTTATTTCTCTGTTCTCAACGTGCTTGTTATTTGCTGGGTTACTGTTATTTTTATCATGTGAACTTTATGTCGTTCTCGCCCTCTCGATCGGCTAAGATCAAGTTTACTATCTGTTCTTAGGGAGAGTAGTGCTAAAAATCAACCCCCCACCCCAAGTTTATAGGGCTTAATTTGGTGGGGCTAAGCATTAAAAGGGTGCCACTTAATTAATTTTACGGCTCAAACCCGTGAATCTATAGGTCACACAGAAACTATTGCTCCAAGGCCTCCTTCAACTCTCTTTATATATTCGAACTGTTCAATTATTACCTCTCTTTTTCTTACAACTTGGATAGAAGTCAATGGCAGTTAATTGTTTCTCTTGTTTGACAGGGTTTTGACATTGACGTATACCCCGGTAATGCTAAGGCAGCTATATATCTACCATATCTGGATTTCGAGACAGAGGTTGACATGCTAACGGAACTAGCTAACCATGCTATTGAAGAATTTAACAAAAGTAGTCTCTATGCATCTTTGCTCTATTTGTGAATCCTCTCGCAATATCATGAGATGGTTTGTGTGAGTGATACTGATTTTCCTTGCTGGCTTACAAGTACAAGGTTTTATGATTGGTTTGCTTGCCATTGCCCCTTCCCTTTTATCTTTCCTGAACCGAGAGTCTACCGGAAATAGCTTCTCTACCTTTTTAGAGATAGGGGTAAGGTCTACGTGCACACTACTCTCCCAAGGCCTTACTTGTGGGAATACACTGGGTTTTTTGTTGTTGTTGTTACTATTGCTGAACATCTTGATCTTGAGACATGATATATTCTGACAGAAGAGACATGATATACAACAAGAAGATGCTGTTGCTGAACTTTCTTGTCTGGCAAAAAAAAAAAAAACATGATTAAATATGATATCAACAGCGAGTATTTCTGATTCCGTTTTCCCTTTTTCGTTTGGTTGCATGAAGTGCCTAGAGTAGAAGTATCTCGTTGATGTATTAAATTCAGACTAAATTACTTCGTCCGCATATTGATAGATAAAAATGAAAAATATATTGTTGTCTTGCATACTCATAGCTAATACAAAGTTGAGTTTTGGGCGGGCGTCGATTCTATGATAGATAGTAGTAGAAAGAAATCAACCTGGAAATGATAACTGTAGGTGCAAAGATCTGTGGACTTGTTCTTGATAGCTAATTTTTCCTTGGTTTTGTTTCTGTGAAGGTGTGCAGTAAGATGGCTGGTTTGAAAGGTGAATGAAGATTAAGTGACCAAAGATGCATGAAAAGAGGCACTTGAACCATAATTTTGGTATTCAACTGTGTAATTAAATTGGTTAACTTTGATGTGACCTTCTTATTATATTAGTTATAGAAGTATCAGATAGCTCTTAGGTATGATCTAGTCGTCTAAACATTAATGAGTTGTGGCACTGGTTTATTATGGTAGGGTAAAGAGAGATTCACCTACAATTCGAACGAGTTTTGTTTATTATTGCACTTGTAGCATCATTCATTCTAACTTCCAACAACACCAAATAAGCAGAATATACTATTGGAACGAGTTTTGTTTATTATGATCAAACCAATGACAGGGGAAGAAATTACAGATGAGATGGAGTTGCAAAAACAGTCGAGCAAAGTTCCGTAGTGCTCCAGTCTCAAAAACGAGATTAGCTTAAAAAGAGTGTGTTTTTTTCTTTCTACGAATTGATAAAGCACAAAAGCTCCGGTCACAGCAGTTAATCCACCTATTGATTTCTTGAGATCAGGGTGAGATCAGGGGCGAATTTATAGGGATGTCTCATGGTCTCTCTGCAAAATTAATTATTTCTAAATTTGGTATAATATTAATTGTTGGTACCCATATTCCAAGAAGGCTAAATGGTGCATTTAGTTTATGTCACGACCCTAGTTCACCAACCGTGAACATGTCATGACGGCACCTGGTCCCCACGACCAGGTAAGCCTAACATTTGCGAAAATATAATAATTGCGGAAAAATAGAGAAAAAATCAAATCAAATATCGAAAGGAAACTGTACCGAATGCCGCATGGAAAGTACAACTCAATATCACAAGTCTAAAATAATTCCCAGAACCCGGAAACTCACAAATCACAAGCTAAGGGATACATAAGAGGCTCTAACTCAAGAATATCTATACAAGGAGAAATACTGAAAGAGCTATACTTATTACAGAAAGCTAGAAAGGGACTCCTCGGTCTGCGGACGTAGCAGATATACCTCGAAGTCTCTACCGATACGCCTCCTTCCAAGGCTGACAGAAATGAGTGGAAGTACTTGTATCTGCACAACAAAAATGTGCAGAAGAGTAGCATGAGCACACCACGGCGGTGCCCAGTAAGTATCAAGACTAACCTCGGTGGAGTGGTGACGAGGAACAGTCAAGGCACCTACCGGTCAGTAAACAGTATAATCATAGGAATAATGGAAATGACATATAAATATGTAAAGACTGCATGAATGACCAAGAATGCTACAATTCACAATAAGGGTAAAATACAACAAGTAACAACGAGAATATAATAAATGAGGATAGGAAATGACAGCGGAATCGCAATCCAAATCTTAGGCCACAACACAGCAATGGGGAAAACAAGTCAATAATTCATATCCTACAATGATGTTCACAAAGGTCTTATCCAACCCTTTCCACAATTTCACCAAGTCTCGGACAAACCACAACTCGCAAAGACCCAGCATCTGAAATCTAACAATTGGCATCCTATGCCCCATCAATCTCATGGTCATACTGACAACTAACTGGCTAACTAGGGCCACTCTCACAAAAATAATGGATAAACGAGGGCGTACCTCTACCCTTAGCAAAATCACGAGGAATTCACCTCTAATAGGGGTGTTCAACTACGTGTATGCTTGTACAAATGTTTCTAAAAAAATTCTACCAGCTAGTA
Source organism: Nicotiana attenuata (assembly GCF_001879085.1). NCBI lineage: Eukaryota > Viridiplantae > Streptophyta > Magnoliopsida > Solanales > Solanaceae > Nicotiana > Nicotiana attenuata. Next base: position 329,964 of record NW_017670379.1, on the reverse strand, counting down.
AACATGAAAAGGAGAACGGACCGCACGTGCGATGTTTCCCCACAACTTCCAAGCGATAAAGCTCATACCGGTAAGCAACCCACAATCACATTATTAAACAAATAGGAATGCCTCCACAGGCCGTCACAATTCTCTACAATCATCCCCTGACATAGCCCACCTTATTTCGCCACGTGTGCGATTAATAACGTAATAAGCACCGCCTTATTTCGCCACACGTGCATCACAATGTTCCCACCTTATTCCGCCACATGCGCAACCCACATATAAGTATATGACATATCCCGCCTTATTACGCCGCATGTGCAAAACATCAATAACAACAACAGCACGGCAAAGACCTCGTGCTACCCTTCAACAACAACTGCACGGCAGAAACCTCGTGCATCACAATATCAACAACCGCACGGCAGAAACCTCGTGCATCACAATATCAACAACCGCACGGCAGAAACCTCGTGCATCACAGTCTCAAGTACAACACAACAATCGACAATATATACAGGAAGAAGGCAAGAGAATCAACTCATGTATTTCCGTTCACCAAAAGACGGTACAACTAACTCACAAGGAATAACCGTAACAGAGAAATACTAAGCGCAATAAGAACAACTCAACAAAGGAGAAATAATATGAAACAACGATTCCATAATACTAAGTTCAACAACAAGGAAGTTAACATGAATCAAATAATTACAATTAAGGAAGTATCAACTGAATATAGGATATCTAACTACTTTCCAATTAAGACCAATTAATTACACGAGAGATAGAAATAATGCTTTCCAAATAAAGACAAGCAGTTAGGAAGGATAATGTGACTATAGAAGGGTAATGTCTACAGTGAAACAAGTAAAAGTCAATTAGGCAACAAGAATAGGCCAAAAAGGGGAAAATAAATTCCAAGTAAGACATGTAAAGGTTAAGCTAATAACAGGGAACTCAATCGTATCAAGAACAACTTTATATTCGGTGACTACAAGGATCTAAAAGCCTAAAAGGGACAATTTTCCACAAATAAATCCTAGCACGCACTCGTCACCTCGCGTACAAGGAATACAATCAACAAAGAAGACTCAAATCCTAAGGGGAAGTCCCCCACACAAGGTTAGGCAAGATACTTACCTCGAACCGGCTAAAATCAACTAGCAATCACGTTCTTGCCACGACTACTCGACTCCAAATGGCCCAAATCTATTCAATTAAATCACACATTGTAAATAACATCTCAAGCAACTGATCCTACTATTTAATTCAAAGCTAAAGCGCGAAATTAGGCAAAATGACCAAAATGCCCCTCAGGCCAACGTCTCGGAATCGGATAATTTTTACATTTTCAGAACCCTCGTACTCTCACGAGTCTAACCATATAAAAATCTCCCAAATCGGAGGTGAGACACCCCCTCAAAACTCAACAATTTGGTCTATGAAGTTTTACCCATTTTTCACTCAAAATCTGAAATTAAAGGATGAAATTAAGAGGAGATTCATGGAAATTGGTCTAAATCGAGTGAGAAGCACTTACCCAAGTCGCCCAGGTAAAAATCCCTTCAAAAATTGCCAAGAGCCGAGCTCTAGAAGTCAAAATGTGATAAAATGGTGAAACCCTCGAATTTGGGGTTTAATTCTGTCTGCCCAGCGATTTGTTCATCGCGATCGCGGAACAATGATCGCGATCGCATAGAGGAAATTCGAGAAGGCCCAGAAATGTACATCGCGAACGCGATGATGAGAACGCAAACGCGGAGAAGAGAAAAATAGTGCTTCGCGATCGCGGAAGCATGAACGCGAACGCGTTGAAGGAAAATATTGAGGTCCAGAAGTTGTTGTACGCGAACGCGTGAAAGCCTATGCGAACGCGAAGAGGAATAAGCTGAGCTTCGCGAACCCGATGAGAAAGATGCGAATGCGAAGAAGGATTTCGAGGTGGTCTTCAACAATGCATCCCGATCGCGGGAGAATCTTCGCGATCGCGTAGAAGGATATCAGAAGCAGCAACAACAGCAGTTCAAAATAGGAGGAAAATGACCCGTTGAGCATCCGAAACACACCCGAGGCTCCCGGGACCCCGTCCAATCACACACACAAGTCATATAACCTAACACGGACTCGCTCGAAGTTTCAAATCACATAAAACAACATCGAAACGACAGATCAAAATCAAAAATCAAGCTTATGGACTTCCAAATCTTCAAAATACGCTTTCGATCAAAAACCTAACCAAACCACGTCCGAATGACCTGAAATTTTGCACACACATCCCAATTGACATGACGGAGCTAGTGCAGCTTTCGGAATTCCATTCCAACCCTCGGATCAAAAACTCTATCGGACCGGAAACTTCAAACATTCAAACTTCGGCATTTCAAGCCTAAATTAGCTACGGACCTCCAAAACACATTCCGGACACGCACCCAACCCCGAAATCACCTAACGGAGCTAACGGAACCATCGGATTTTCATTCTGAGGCCGTCTTCACACTGTTCTGACTACGGACCACTTTCCAACACTTAAGCTCTCATTTAGGGACTAAGTGTCCCAAAACTCTCCGAAACCCCACACCGAACGTCCCGGAAAACCAAAATAGCAGAAATGAACTTAGGGGAAGCAGTTAATAGGGGATCCGTGTGTGAATTCTAAAAACGACCGATCGGGTCGTTACAGTTTAAAATTGAGTTATTTGCCGAAGGGAATAGAAATCAATGCTCACTTAATATGTTTTTTCCTTTTTTTAGTAGTGCGCCCATATACTAGAAATTCTAGACCTGCCTCTGCGTACGCATACATTACTGAATCCAGCCTGGAAAGTAGAAGCTTGGGGAATTTGAATATTACAATGGCCAATGAACAATTTTACTACTCCACAACATTTGGATAGAATTAAAAGATTATAAACGATACTGCATTTTATGGCATTAATTTATAAGGATCCATGCACCACTTTTAAATCTGTATCAACAGCACCTCACCTTATTTAGCTATAGATCTTTGCCAGCCCAAATAACAACCGCTAGGTGTCTATTGCCAACCCACAATTTCAGACACAAAGAAACTTTCTGGGCTCTAATTCTATCTTACTGTCTATCACACACGTCAAAAATTTTCAAGAAAGTGAAAGGGTTTTTCAATCAATGAGGCCCCTCTTCATAATAATTTAATCTCGAACTCCTTTCGAGTGCGGATTCATAGTTCATTCTGCTAGCACCCGGTCCCGGGACCAAACGTTCCGAACCTAACGGGCTCCATAACAGAATCGGCCCACTTAGCAGGCCCACTTCCCCAGGTCCCAGGCTTAAATGGTTAGGCTCGTTTAGGCCCAATACCCATATAGGCTCGCGGTCCCGGGCCTAATCAGCCCACATGCCAGCCTTAGTTCATTGTGCCAAAAGTATTCTAGCCAGATGAGGCACATTTAGGATCAAATGGTCTACCGAGTGGAGAGTTACTATGTCCACCTGATATATTCTGAATGGTCCTTGGACTTGCCTCAGGTGTGCGCGAGAATCAGAATCATTTCCCATTGTGAATGTTTCACGGCTCCCGAGACTAAACCTCGCCTAAGAGATCCACTAGGAGGAAAGTGTTGACTTGTATAGCAGACTAAATTTTAATTATGATAACTTTGAAACCTTCAAAAACAACTGATACTTTACTATTTCCTTTTCCTGCGAGCTAAGCTAAGTTAATATAGAACTACACATCTTTAGCCACGGTAATCCCATCTCAGGGAAAAATTATCTGCAGTAATGGAAGACTTAGACCAAGACACGTTAACTGTAATAGCTTCAAAAGTCTTGATTATGGAAGGCATCAGGTTCTCTTGTTATACTTCAATAGCATCCCTGCTCGTGGAAGCATTTGCAATAGGACTCCTCTGCCCGGGTAAACTTCCAGCATTTATGAGTAGCCAAGAACTACTCCTTCGAAAAGGATCTGCTGAGGTTGGAAATGAGTTGCAATTTGAGCTTGCTGGGACCTCAATACCCAATCAAAAACATAGTCAAATCGAAAGCCTGCAAAGGAAAGAGAACTGTAACGAAAAGCAAGGCCGCATATTAACAGACAAAGCTAAAAAGCATCTCCCAAGATTATTAAGACCTTCACGGATGAAGAGGTCACGGAATATTCTCTTTAGATAAGCATAATCTGGTTCATCCTCAAACTGGAGAGAACAACAATACTGGAAATATAATGCAAATTTAGTAGGATAACCCCGACAGAAGTCCTGCAGAAACACAGATCAGCAGTTAAATTCCATATACGTAAAAAGGAGTCCAATCACCATATTTGCAAATAAATTACCTCAATGGATGTTGAAACCTTCTTTTCTCTAATTTTCTCATACTTCTGCTCCTTAGTGCTTGCTTTGAACCCTTGCCAAGGAAGACTGCAATAATAGATGTCAAACAATGCAGGCAAAAACAAGAGGACATATTGCAGCAAAAATCACCTTCCTCGGAGTAAGTACATGAGAACATATCCAAGAGATTCCAAATCATCCCTCCTGCTTTGTTCTATAATTACCAAAATAGTACATCAAGTCAAAAGACACCAAAGTTCATCTATCAGAAAAGTCAAAACCAAGTCTAAAGAATAACAATACTTACCGATACCAAGGTGAGTGTTCATGCTAGCATATCTTGGAGAGCCTGTAAAGCTTTTGTTCTCTCTGCAGGGCCAAATACCATAAAATATACCCCGTATAAGCTAAATGATATAATAAGATTCACAAATGCAGATACGTTAATGCATTGGCACAAAAATAATATAATATCCTAGTACACACTGAATTTAAGAAGAGTGTTGTACCTACAATTCTAAGCTGGAATATACAGATATTCACACCACAATGTTTTCTTTAGGGAATGGAGAGGGAGTGGTAGAGTATTTTTCAAAGCTAAGTATAATCATTAGTCTCCTCAAGGGAGTGGTAGAGTATCTTTCAAAAGTTCAAGTACAACCATTAGTCTCCTCTTGTTTCCATTCCTTCCAAATCCTTTTAACCCAAACATAATGTAAGTGTTTTTGGTAGGAATACATGCATTCATAAAAAGCAGTATATTTTGCATTATAGCATCACTATAGACAAATAGGAATATTGCACCATCATATTAAAATTTAAAAACAACCCTAGCTATAACTTTACGTTGCGCTCAACTGACGCCAACACGACTATATCATTTTTTTAGAGAAGGTAAGAATCATTAATGTCAAAAGCAGCAATAGTGTTGTGATTACAACATCTAAAAGTTAGCCAAAAATAAGAAACCCCCAATTGTCTATCCAAAAGCAAACAGGACTATCTGCGGTGTTTATTTAAAAATTCAAATTTTTTTTTTTGTTTTTTATGAAATTAAAAGTATTTTGATTGCTCAAAGGGAAATATTAATAAACACTAGTATAGCACCCACCCGAGAGCGGAGATTATAAATCATGTTGTGTGATCTAATTGGTTTGACCATCTTATATCATATTGCTTGAATTAAATTTTAATTTTATCCAGTGAAACATGCCCAATAAGAAACAACAACAACTACCCAGTAAAATCCCGCAAAGTGGGGTCTGGGGAGGGTAATGTGTACGAAGACCTTACCCCTACCCCGATAGGGCAGAGAGGCTGTTTCTGATAGACCCTCGGCTCAGAAAGACGGAAATAAATGCCCAATAAGAAAATCTTATGAAATTAGAAAAAGATTCATATGGTCATCGAATCAGTTCCTCACCTTTCTTTATTGCATAATCTCCTATATTTAGTATTATTTCATTTGCTATTATGACATTTTATTAGCTTGTTACTTGACGTAATATTTTTATTAATTCTCTCTTTTAATATAATATAGATATAGATATATATTTCTTTACTCCTAAAACTTTTTCTTGAAACATTTTTTCCATTGTGCATCTTCATTTGAATTCGTCCAAAATATAAATTAATTTTTTCTTTATTAGTTATAAATCTACTAATTTTTTTAATAATTGGTATATATGCCTACATATTAAGTTTTTCTCTCCTTCTACTTTTTATTTGATTTTTAAGATTTAATTATTAAAGTCAACTATCTTTTAAAATTGTGCTTTATTACTTGGTATTCTTCCATTGTCTAATATTTTTGGTTTTTGACTTTATATATTAAGATTTAAGTTACGGGATATTTTACATGTGTATGATTTTTGGCGTTATAACTCAAAACACTTTCTAATTTGAAATTCTAATAAATCTTATCATTTTACATTTCATACCATTTCTTCTTCTTTTATTCCTCGATTATCGTTATTGCTTTATTCGTTGCTCAGTATAATTGCACTATGATGTGTTTAGTTTGATTTTCGATTTATTGTCCTTGCTTATTACCTCCTTTAATATAACATAGATAATATTGATTTCTTATTCCTGAGAATATTGATTATTAATTTATTACTCTTTTACTTGAAATTCATTCATTGTTCTATATATCCTTATTTTGGCTTTTTCTATTATGTTTTTATTATTTGTACAAATTTTCTCATCATAATTCAAAAGATAATTTCTTGTCTCAAATTCAAATAATTTTTATAACTATAATTTTATAATAATATTTTTTCTTTTTCTTGTGAGTAAGTTTATTTATTCGTTACTTGAAATACTTTCATTGTTCAATATTATTTGATTTTAATTTTATTAAGATTTTAATTACATGGTATTATCTATTGATTTTTTTTTATTATAATTGAAAAAGCACTTTCTCATCTCAAATTTAAATAAGTCTCATCCTTATATAATTTTTTACTTTTTCTTAGTACGCCACTTGGCTTCAATCAAGCTTGACTACAATCCTTTTAATATAATTTGGACAACATTTAATATATTATCTTCATATCAAGTTTGACTACCACTTGGCTTCACTTTCAGAGTTGCTTAATTCTTCACTAGTCTAAAATTATCAATAATAACTTGAGAATTATTTACTTAATTTCTTTTACTTATTAAATTTGGTATTTTATCTAAAATCGATAACTCAAACAGTTTCATAGTTAATACTAATTTTGAGTTTTTACTTCGTCCAAATTATATGTTCTTCTATTATTTTATATAAAATGTATCAATAATCTTAATATTTTTTTTACATTATACGGAATAAACAATCAGACTTTCTTCTATTTTATTTTCAACATAAAGTTTTAATTTTTACATTTTTTACTATGTTTCTTGTATTTGTTTCATTATTATATATCTTTTATTTTGTGTGAATTGATGGGGACCTGCGAGACCTATATAAATAGGGGAAGAGAGAAGAATGTATTTTATTTTTTAAATTAGTTCAAATATTTTTGTCTCTCGATTCAAATTATAAACTTTATCCTAATTCAAATATATACAATGACATAATCTGATAACAATATTAAAGATTTTGTATTTTAGGTTTCAATTTTAAATACACTCTTAGCATTACAAATTGTCTATACAATTCTATAATATAGATTTTATATTAGATTTTTGTCGTAAAATCTAGTTAAAATTTGCCTTTAAAGTGCGAAGTAGTATTTTCTCTATATGATACGTGGCTTGACCTCAAACTTCACTATCATTCTTTTAATATAATATATGAAGTTATATTATGTGCTGGCCACTTCCCAATTTAAAATAGAAAAAATTTTCAAAATAAATAATTTTCAAAACCAATATATAAAAACTATTGTTTCCATTAAAAAAAGTTAAGTATGTTTAAATTCAAATTCAAAAAGAGTAACTAATTATTAACAACACATAATGCATAATTTAATTTTTTCTTTAAATTTAAATTCAAAAAGAAACTAATTATTACCTAACCTAACCAACTTTATCCTAAATTACCAAGTGCCCTATTGTGAGGCTGCCACTTGACTTAGTGTGGAGGCTTTTTCCTTTCATTTTAATAATATATAGAATACAGATTCTTCATTTTGGTCATGATGTCCTTTTTTAGGATAAGTATAAGCGGAAAGTGAGCATTTTAAAGATTTTAATGTGGCAAGAAATAAAGATGTTGTAAACACTTAATATCCTACTAAATGAGCAACTCATAATCAACTTACCTGTAAGGAATGTGTTGGTGACTTGAAGTGTCTCTGTACCTCTTGGCTAGACCAAAGTCAATGATGTAGGCCTGCACTTTAAGCCAAAACAAAATATTAAAGAAACAATAAATCCTGCAAAATCAGGGTAACGACACAGTAATAAGAATATGGGACCTGTTTTGCACGCCTTCCCAAGCCCATTAGAAAATTGTCTGGCTTGATATCTCGGTGCAAAAATAATTTAGAATGAACAAATTCGACACAATTTATCTGCAGTAAATAGCCATATAACCAACACATTTTAAGGTATACTAGTGCTAAAATTTGAAGCATTAAATTAAAATTAACCATTCGATCTGCAAGCATCAAAACTGTCTTCAGGGAAAGCTTCCTACTGCAAAAATTAAATAAATCTTCAAGGCTGGGTCCAAGCAAATCCATGACCAGAACATTGTAATCTCCCTCCATGCCAAACCACCTCGCATTTGGAATTCCAGCTACAAGAAAGTATTACAATTATAACGCTAACCAGAACAAACTAGAGACGTGGGAACATAGACTAGGAATAGAAACAGGATAAGCCAATTACTTCCTCCCTGAAGAACTCTATACAACTTTGACTCATATAGCAATTGAGGATGCTTTGTCTCGACATTTTCCTGCAAAATATTTGCAACATAAAAAAATAATGTCAGAAAAGACAAGACGTTCCAAGCCAAGATTTAAAAGCAAGAGCAAATAAAGCACCTCGGCAACCTAACATTTTGCAGATACTTGTATATAGGAATATTCTACATATGAGATTCATCTTCCTAATGTTACTTTAAAAAGCAAGAGAGATGTAATAATCTTAAATGTTGCCTGCATGGAATACGTTTCAGAGCTAAGACCAGTGCATGGCTACATAGTAGTATTATAAGGTCCACAACTAATAACCAAGCAGTGTCTATTTCATTCCATGTAGTCAATGTTGGGGACCAAAGAAACCAATAAATAGGAGATAATATTTTTATGTTTCTTTCCTACAGTAATTGAAAACTCATAACATAGATTTTACCAATCAGTTAGGCAAATTTATGTTTAATAACATCAAACAGTGTTATCAAAGATCCATTTAAGGTGTGCTCAAGACTTGAAGCTCAAACAAGCTAAGGGTATTCGCTTCGCGTCACTTAGGCTGCGCTTTAGTGTAGGCAAGAAGGCGTGCGCCTATTTGCCCATAACTCTATAAGTTCTATCTTGAATAGAGCAGTAGAAAACATTAAATATAATTGGCAAAAGAATATATTATTTGTTAAGGAAATCATTATGAATGAAATTATTACTTATTTTTTGCATTATGTATATATTTATTTATTTTCTTCGTTGCGCCTTTTTTAACTAAAGCTCACACTTTTATTGCATTTTTTGCTTAAAGCCCAGATAGACTTGGAGCACTTTTTAACGCTTTTCACCTTTGACAACACTGACATCAAAAGATCATCAATATCCAGCCTTTATAGATGTCAATATCAACTTAAGAAGCTAAAAAGAAGGTGCTAACACCCCTCCTCCGAGAGAGGAGTAGTCCATCAATATTGAACCCCGCAATAGAGTTTACTTCAATTCCCTACTCAACATAGTGCCCTAAGAAGATTCTGAAGCTGATTGCTAGCAGAAGTAGCGTGACAAACAGCAAAGCATGACATTCAGAAAGAAATGGTCTAAAGAGTCAAATAGTTCTTTTGATTGTGATCTCTTCAAATATCTTGTAGGCACTTTCAATTAGAAAAAATAGTGATGTATAGCACTTTTTAACGCAATGCCTAAATATGTACATTTATTTTTAAGAAAATTAAGAAATCAATATCTGAATTCTGCACTAAAATTTAGATATCTCAACATTTAACGCCCTGAACCCTTCTAACCTTACGGCAAAGAGTTTATGAATATAACGTTTGGATACATTGTATTGTTTGCTGTTGTCAAATAACATTTTGCTATTTCATTTGAATTTATTGTATTGTACTGTAACTGATAAGTTTACTAAAATACCCTCAATTGTTTTAAATATTATCAAGAATTACACATAAGTAATTAGAGTTGGAATTAAAAATCAATATTATACCGCTAATTGGAGGTGAAGTTATTAGAATTAAAGTTAAAAATCAAAGTAGAAGAAATAAAAAGAAGGCAAAACCTATACCTGGCGTTGGAGTCGGAAGTGGCACAAGGAAAAAAGGAAGGAAGACGTAGGTTATAGGTTAGGAGATTTGGATTAAAAAAAAAAAAAAGAAAGCAAAGGGTAAAATAGAATTATAAAGTAATAAGTTTAGGCATAATTGGAAAGACAAAATAAGAAAGAATCTCACCACACCAGATTTCAAGAGTATGTAATTTTCTTTTCATTTTGATGTAATAGTAGGAACCGCAGATCGGAACCTCGACGGAACCGCGACGGAACTTCACTCGACTCTCCATCTAAGCATACTCCATCACTCTTTTTCTACTTGAACTACACGTGACCTGATTCCCTTATAGCCCGGATATGTAGGCTGCCTAAAACCAAGGCTCGGTCGCATCTTTTTCTTTTATCTTATTTTTCTTCTTAAGTAATAGTGAGGTCAAAAATCAGTCACCTTGTTCATTTTCTTTGCCTGAAAACTCTTCATGTTTCCAAGCAAAGAGGGGCATGCTGTGAACAACTAATTTTTGACCACACCTAAATTCTATACTATTTAGCATAAATAATTCTTTTAGATCTAATCTTAATATTTTAAAACTTTTATCTTACTCTTAATAGGTTTATTTAAAAGGTTTTTTTTTATTTAAAAAAAGTACAAAATTACTTATATTCTTAGAATATAAAGTTTATTTCTAAAAAAACAAAAAAAAAATTCTAAATATATATGTAGGCATACAAAATTTATTGGATTCAAATCCATAAAATAATTTGGATTATATTTCAAATTAAAGATATTTTATTCCAAAACAAAATTTATTGGGCTAATATAATTGAATTAATTATATAAGTCCAATATAAATGGATTAAATAAATAAGTCTTAATCCATTGGGCTAGCCCATTTAATTGGGCTAAAATGATGAGCCCACTTTATTAAGCCAAAATGTCATATTCCTAGAGGCCCAGTTTGGTGCCACGTGTCAAATGACGCAGCGCGCCTAGTCAAATGGAAGAGCCAATCGGATTGTGCCACATGTCAAAATGACAAAGCATGCCAAGTCACACTAAAAGGCCAATGAAATCGTGCCACGTGTGCAAGTGACATGTTCTGGCCAATCAAATGCGGTCATGTCACACTTCAATTTGATCGGTCGAAAAGAGTTTGTTCCTATCATAACTCTTCCCTTCCACAACTATAAATAGGGGTCTTCATAACTCAAAAAAAGACACCAGAAGTTATAACAAGAAGCAAGAGAGAGCTCGTGGATCAAACACCGCAAATTCCTCCACAAGTTTCAAGCTGCAAGCAATCAAGTTCAAGTTCGACAAATCAAGCTCAAGCTCAAGAACGAAGAACAAATCAAGGTTCAAGGAGTGCGAGTTCAAATCAAAGTTCGTGCTAGTTGAATTCAAAATCATCGTTCGTGGCAACATACATAGATTCAAGATCAAGCTCAAAGGCCCTTGAATTTATTTACAATTGGAAAGAAGAATCAGAGGATCCATAGAGATTGTAACACTCAAATATTCGAAATAAAATACTACGATTGTTGCAATATTTTTCGGTCTTGATTTTATTTTCTCGACGCAAATTTATTGTCTACAAT
>NW_017670379.1:310012-318140 GCF_001879085.1 Nicotiana attenuata | reverse complement strand
TATATATATATATATAATTTCCTTAATTAAAATTTTGATAAGTAAGCTAGAGAATCTTTCTTAGTATGATTTAAAGTGCATGTAAATATTAATTTTTTTTTATGTTGTAAGAAATGTTAGTTAATCTTCTTATTTAATATTTTAATTTATCTTAAAAAATAAAAAAAATGAATTAAAAAATCTGATTTTTTTATTAGATAACAATCCCATTATCCCCACTTTTTTAGCCTAAAACTCCCCATTAACTCACACGTTTCTCACCCTCACTTCCCACTTCCCCCGCTCTTCTTTTCCATCAACACATAAACACCAACATATTAACTTCCCTCACTCACACATCTATATATTTTAGAATTCTCCACTTCAACAAAAAAAAAAAAAAAGGAGAACGGAAAAGCAAAAAAGAAAGAAAGAAAGAAAAGGGGCGGAAAGAACAGACAAAGAAAAAAGAAAGAACAGATTCATCAAATTTTTTACTAAAAGCTCTGTCAATTTTGATCCGGAACATCGTCTTCGTTGCCGAGTTGTGTCGGAGTTGAGTCATTGAAGAGGTTAGCGGTTTCTGGTCAGAAGTCATTTCGTAGCTTTGGGTTGTTGTTCGATTTTTCGGTCGCCGCCGTCGCATCGCTTTTCAATACATTTGGACGTTCTTTCATCATATTAAAGGAGTTGGTTTGCACGAAGGTCCATTTCTCCATGTAATCTCGTGCTCTTTCTTTCTGTTGTTATGTTAATTGTGTGATATTTTCGTTGAATTTTGCGCTGGAATTATAGTTAGTCTTTTCTTTAGTTGAATGAATTTTCTTGGTTGAATACATTTGTGATATAAATTGATGAAGTAATATATGTGACTAACAGTGAATAATTTGAGAATTAGACTTGAACTAAGATTAAATAAAGTAGAATTGGGGTTGAGTTCACATTCTTGTCTTAACACAAATCGATCACGGTATCTTCATAAATAAGAGAACTCCATAACATATAACCTCAGGAATCATGAACCTGTTAGGATGTTTTACACGCGCTCTTAGTTCATTGAATTATTGTGATTATGTATACGTTTGCGTATATATTCACAACTCCTTATAAACATTCGTAGAAAGCTTTAAGCACGCTTTAATAAATTATCGTGAGTATGTATATGTTCGCGTAACGTAATTACGATTTTTAAACTTAAAACCAAGGTACACATTCGCATGACGTTAGCCCAAATAATCTTAATAATAACATTGTGTTCTAAAAGATGGGACTTGTATTTTAAACTGTTTTCATGCTTCTTTAATTTTCTCTAATGGTGATTAACTCAATGTTTTGGATTATATACTCATCTTGTTAGAAGATAAAAGTCTTATTTTATTGTAGTGTTCGAGTAAAATCTTAGGGAAGTTTTTTTTTTTAAAAATAGAATGGGCTTTAAGGTTGGTAATCTTGCAATAATTATTTGTTGGGACCTAGTATAATAAATTTTAAACAGACCCTTATCTTTGATCGAGTATGTATTTGAGAAAAATATATTCTTATAGGCAAATCACTGATTTCTTCTTTCCGATTTAATCAGTTGGAATTATATCTTTTCCTTGGGTTTTAGCATGTTAAATGGCTTAGCAAACTCAGAACTTGGTTCAATAAACTGGAGCTCTTTTATTAAGGTCCATTCCATCTACCTTTATTGTTTCAAATACTTTGCTTGCGTATATCTAATATGCCGTACGTGTTTTTTTTTTTTTTTGTGAGAACGAAATTTTCTCTTATGGCTGATATTGTTTGGTTTTTTTTTTGATTGTCAAGATTTTTTTTTAGTTAAATAAATAAAACTGATAGAACACAATATTTAAGTGTTAGTTTCTTAAAGAAGTATTCATGTTCACTTTCTTTATTAAAAATTTGACGTGGCAGAATTGGTATGGATTTAAGTTATTAATACTTGGTAAAGTCTTGGAAATAATTGGACCGTTTCTTACTGTTTGTATCCTTAGGTTACTCATATCTTATATTAGCACGTCGTCTTGTTTATCTACTTTATTAGTTAATTATTGGATTTTATCTTAAGTCTTTGACTGATAGCAGTAGTTAGTAGAAGAAATCAAAGGGGCCATAGATTGTGGTAAGTAAAATTAGCAAGCTAGTCCATATTAAATAGTGCAGCCTTTTAAGACAAATAATTAAAGTACTAAAATTGCACACGTTAGTTTATTTCTAGAAACGTCCCCACAGATTTATTCCAGACCTTACAACAACCTCAAATTAGTTTATGATAAATAATCCATTCCATCGCTAGCACTTTAGGCACGTGTTAATTCAAATTACCACGATTATGTATACGTTCGCGTGACATAATTATAATTCTCAAATTAAAGGTAAGGTATGCGTTCGCGCAACTTTGACGAAATAATCTTAAAAATAATAATGTATTGTTAATTGTGTACACGTACGCGTGACATGATTCCTGACACACTAAGTAAATCGAATTCACGTACGCGTGATTCTTTTCAAGATAATTCCATAATTACAAATAATCAAGCAATTAAAAGCGGTTTGAGGCAAAAGTGCATAAATTTCTCCAGAACATAAAATATCCAGAATTAGTTAAGCCGAGTATAATTATTTAAAGCGACCGTGCTAGAACCATGGAACTCGGGAGTGCCTCATAGCTTCTCTTGGGTTAACAAAATTCCTTACCCGGTCTTCTGTGTTTCTCAGACTTAATCAGAGTCAATTTCCTTGAATTGGGATTTTAAAATAAATGGTGACTTGGGACACCAAAACTCAATTCCAAGTGGCGATTCTTAAATACAAATGAATTAATCCCTTTTCAAATAACGTCACTTAAATTGGAAAAACTCCTTTCTTTCCTATCTCCTAAGTAAAAAAGGAGGTGTGACAATTTGACTTTATTGTATTGTACTGTAACTGATAAGTTTACTAAAATACCCTCAATTGTTTTAAATATTATCAAGAATTACACATAAGGTAATTAGAGTTGGAATTAAAAATCAATATTATATCGCTAATTGGAGGTGAAGTTATTAGAATTAAAGTTAAAAATCAAAGTAGAAGAAATAAAAAGAAGGCAAAACCTATACCTGGCATTGGAGTCGGAAGTGGCACAAGGAAAAAAGGAAGGAAGACGTAGGTTATAGGTTAGGAGATTTGGATTAAAAAAAAAGAAAGTAAAGGGTAAAATAGAATTATAAAGTAATAAGTTTGGGCATAATTGGAAAGACAAAATAAGAAAGAATCTCACTATACCAAATGGGTTGTTTCAAGAAATGGGACTTTTTATTGTTCCGGAACTATGGATTTAACAATACTGTCACGACCCAAATTCCACTAAAGGTCGTGATGGCGCCGGACACCACTGTCAGGCAAGCCAACCCAAAATACTTAATTAAATTCTCATTTCAATACTCTTGAAAACTATGACTTTTCTTTAGATTTACCAATTTAAAAGATAATCGTCTCAAATCAAATTAAATAATAAGCAGTTGATACAAAAATACTTTACAATCATCCCAGAACCCGATGTCACAAGTGCATGAGCAATTTCTAAGAAAAACTCGAATAAAGTACAACAACTGTCCGGAATATAATTGGACAGAAAATAAATAAAATCCTGAGAGAGACTATACTAGCTGCGGGTCGCCTCGAGAAAATACAGCTCACCTAGTCTCCGTGTCGATCATGCTGCTATGCCTGCTAAGCCATTAGTGGCGCACGTGTCTGTGCAACAAAAATGCACAGAAGTGTAGTATGAGTACAAAAACAACGTGTACTCAGTAAGTATCCCACCTAATCTCGAAGAAGTAGAGACGAGATGGCAACTTCGACACTTACTAAAGGTCCAGTAATAATATTATTAACGCGATGACTCACGGATTTATTAAGAACAACAGTAGATTGAAATGAATTACTAGACAGGTAAAAAGTTTCTTTTTATAAAAGGCCTCCGGATTCATAATCCTTCAATTAACAACTATCTCAAGTCGGGAGAGCAGCTACCAATGTCAATAAATATCAAGGCAAGCAATATAAGCATGCGCAACTCATGCCGAGGTCGTACGGCCCGATCCAACATAAATGTAAAATGTGCACTGCCGAGGGTCAAACGACACGAACCATAGATGCATCTATTACCCCGCTCGCGAATCATACGTGCGACGCGGTCAAACTTAAATAAACAATCACCCTACTCTCGAATCATACATGCGACGCAGGTACACGTAGTAATACACGCTCAAACAGCCAATTAAGAATTTATCGGGAACATTTATCCAAATAAAAGCCAATTCTCTTTCAACGATTTAAGAAAATGAAGTTTAATCCTTTTATAAATTCATTTACCAATTCAATAGGATTTAAGCAATTCAAACTGTCAATAATATTACAAGTATTCCAAGTACAACATGCTTTTGGGTCGTACACTACCCAGACAATAACATAATAGTAGCTACGCACGGACTCTCGTCACCTCGTGCGTACGTAGCCCCCACAAATAGGAGCACACAATCAATTAATTCACCTATGGGGACAATTCCCTCTTACAAGGTTAGAAAGGAGACTCACCTCGCTCTGAAGATCCATAACCGGCCTTTCACGCCCTTCCGAAAACTCAAACTGATGCACAACGCTCCAAAACTAGCCAATAGTTATGCAAATCCATTAATACACGATAAACTACTTATATTAATCCAATTTATAACAATTCCTAACCCCGATCGGAAAATTGACAAAAATGCCTTCGGGCCCACGCGCCCGGATTTCCAAAATTTTTGAAGAATAAGTTTACCCATAGCCTCATGAACTTAAATATATAATTTTCTCTAAATTCCATACCCAAAATCGTGGTCAAATTCCAAGAATATAAATTTCTAGGTCTTTCTACCAAAACCCCAAATTTCTACCAATTTACATGCTAAAATCTATGCATAATCTATGTATTTAACTCAACATGGATGGGATTGGCTTACCTTATCATTGATGATGAAAAATCCCACTTGAAGCTCTCCAAAATCGCCCACACCAAATGAAAAATTGGGGATGACCAAACCCCCAATTTTTAAAAGAGCCACTGCCTCCAGCAGTTTCCGCACCTGCGGTCCTATGACCGCTTCTGCGGTTCCGCAGGTGCGGGACAACCTTCCGCTTCTGCGGTTATGCTCACCAGGCCTCCCTTCCGCTTCTGCGCCTCGTCCACCGCAGGTGCGGTCCCGCTTCTGCGGCCCCACGACCGCATCTGCGGTCTTTTCACTCCTGACCCCAAAATCGCATCTGCGCCGTCCTAGCCGCTTCTGCGGCTCCGCACCTGCGGCCAAACCCTCGCAGGTGCAGTCATACCAGATACCAGCAACTTCAGCCTTTTCCAAAATTCCATTTTCAATCCGTTAACCACTCGGAATCCACCCGAGGCCCCCGGGACCCCAACCAATCGTACCAACCAGTCCCAAAACATATTACGAACTTGCTCGAGGCCTCAAATCATAACAAACAACGCTAAAACCACGAATCGACCTCCAATCCAAGCTTTATGAACTTTAGAACATCAAAAATTCTACTCTCGATGTTTAAACCTATCAAATCATGTCCGATTGACCCCAAATTTTGCACACAAGTCATATTTGACAGTACATACCTACTCCAACTTCCGGAATTGAAATCCGACCCAGATATCAAAAGTCAACTTCCGGTCAAACTCTTTAAAAACCTCAACTTCTATCTTTAGCCAAATGACTCCAAAATGACCCACGGACCTCCGAATTCACTTCCGATCGCGCTCCCAACTCCAGAATCACCATACGGAGTTACTCCCTGACTCGGAATCCCAAACGGACATTGATAACACTGAAATGCACTTCAACCCAAACTTATAAAATTTCTTCCAAAATGCTAAATTCCACAATAGGCGCCAAAACGCTCCCGGGTCATCCAAAACCCAACCCGGACATACGCCCGAGTCCGAAATCATCATACAAACCTGCTGGAACCTTCGAGTCCTGATTCCGAGGTCGTTTACTCAAAAATCCGATCATAGCTAATTCTTTCAACTTAAAGCTTCTGAAATGAGAATTTCCTCTCCAAGTCAACCCCGAACTTCCCAAAATTTAATTCCGACCACGCGTACAAGTCAAAATGCCTGAATTGAAACTGCTCATGGCCTCAAACTGTTGAACGGCGCGCTAGGGCTCAAAACGACCGGTCGGGTCATTACATCCTCTCCCACTTAAACATACGTTCGTCCTCGAACGTGCTAGGAACTATGCTGGGGTTGTCTGGAATCACTGCTTACTGCCTCGTGCACCTACCCGTGCAATAATTACTCAGCTGGGCGCCCTAGCTCGGTCAATCTGAAGATATCCTTTTTCACTTAAGCAAATAAGCCTTAGAGCCCTATTCCATCATCCGGAATTCTCTGTCAGGCCTGTTCCAACATACGCTCACCGTATCAATCACCACACGCTGTACCAGAACATGACTGCACACCCTTGCTGAATTCACACCATGCATCCCATCATTCACAAGACCAAAATAACACTTTCTGATTAAAATAGTCGACATTTCCGAATATGATGCTCACAATGCACCCCATGACATATAAGTCTTGTTCCAACTCTCGCAATGCTGCCACGGCGGAAAGGATGTAGAAATTCATAACCAACTACCGAATCAACGATTCATAGGGTCTATACCCTGCCAAGAACCATCACCTCTTCCCGAACCAAATAATGGCCTTTACTCTTGTGAGGCCCGTGAGATATTTTTACTCTAAACCCGAAAGCTCGTAGTGCCAAATTAGGAATATGTGTTAGAGATGCGTAAAATTCTTCGCGACGAGAAAGCTCGCTGCGGTTCGGACCCTTTTGGACTGGTCTATGCACTAAAAAGTCAAGAATAATGTTTTCCAGAAAAGTGCGATTCTGCGGCCGAGAATGCGGTCGCATATAAGGTATGCAGACCGCATAGTCGCTGCAAAGTGAGTCAGTGTGTTGGTCAAATTTGAGGTCAACTATGCGGTCAATTATACGATTGCATAACCGATATGCGGACCGCATAGTCGTCGCATAATTTTCTTAGGATTTTGTAAAGGGCAGTTCTGCGGTGCATTATGCGACCGCAGAACGTGTATGCGGATCGCATTTCTGCCACAGACCCAGACAGTGTGTTCAGTTCTTGGGGAGCATTTTTACGGTCCATTCTGCGGACCGCATGTCTACTTTGCGATCGCAAATGCGATCGCAGAACTGACTCGGGGCTCCTATTTTCTAATTTTTAAAACCCGACCCCATCCCATTAAAATCACCCCAATAGACCATTTTTCTATTATTTTTCACGACATAGAGAGAGAGGGAGTTCTAGAGTGAGAAGGATTAATCTTCATCAAGTTCTCTCTAAATCCTTGCCCCAAATCCTTGAAGATTATCAATTGAAGCTACTAGGTCTTCATCCTAAGACGTAAGAACTGTACCCTCATCAACAATTTCGAAATTTCTGATAAAATAGGTAATTAGCAAGAGGATATATGGGTATAAGGGCTAGTAATCTTGCATGCACAAGAGATAATGGGGTATGGGGAGGATAAGAGCTAAAGAGACAACAATTGGGGTATAATATTAAAGAAATTTCTTTCAAAAAGGGGCCTAAGATTACAATGCACCTTTGATGTTTGATGATATGCTCAAATGAGCTAGAATCTTAATCTCGTCACTAATTCTTGGTTTAATTGTAATTCTTATACAATAGATTGAAGTGCTAAGAGTCCCAGAATTTTATAAGAATTAGGGGAAAGCTTTATTGAGGTATGTATGGCTAAAACCCCCTCCTCTTAGAAATTGAGCTTCCATGGAGCCCGTGTAAGTATTCTAAGTTTGAAACGTAATTGATGAAATGCTTGTTATGTTAAGTGAATTGATATTGTGAAAATGTATGAGGTAGGTAATTCTTAGGGGTTTAATGTGTTACTCTTGTAAATGGAAGATGTGTGGAGAACATGAATTATGTGCTAAATGCCTAACTNCAAATATTCGAAATAAAATACTACGATTGTTGCAATATTTTTCGGTCTTGATTTTATTTTCTCGACGCAAATTTATTGTCTACAATATATATATATATATATATATATATATATATATAT
>NW_017670379.1:307526-308147 GCF_001879085.1 Nicotiana attenuata | reverse complement strand
CGTGCAGCGAGTTTCAAAAATCTGAAACAGGGTAGCAGAAGTGTGTGTAGTACCAGTATGGACGTTTGCCACTTGTCCAAGTATGCTATTCACATGTTGCCCACAATGGAGGCTAGGGTGCACCGATTTGTGCAAGGCCTCAGTCCTTTAACTATTAATGAGGCTTCTACAGCTGCATTAAATTCTGACATGAATTATTGGAAGATGGTGGCGTTTGCTCAGGCCACAGAGAACCGTAAACTGGAAAACAGAATGGAGAGAGAGGGTAACAGAAAGACCCGGTCTGCGGGCAACATGGGTGAGTCACTAGGTGGGGGAAGGTTAGCTTTTCGGGGAGGAACATCAGGGTCGTCCCAGTCTGTTGCACAGTCTTTAGCTAGTGCACTGCCATCAGGAACCAGCCAACAACAGCAGTGGAGTCATTTCAGGCCCAGTCAGGGCAACAGAGGATCCTATCAGCGGGGTCGGTCAGGAGAGAGATCCCAGCAGCAGCAGAGGTCCCCGTACCCCAAGTGCAGGAAGATGCATTCAGGGGTTTGCTACTTGGAGTTACTCGTGTGCTATGGATGCGGGATGAGGGGCCACATTCAGAGTGATGTTCTAAACGTCAATGCCACATAA
>NW_017670379.1:248046-307506 GCF_001879085.1 Nicotiana attenuata | reverse complement strand
GGGTGGGGGGGGGGGGGGGGGGGGTGATTCGTGTGGTACCCAATTTTCGCTCTAGAAGAACCTGGTTCTTCTAGGTGTACTTTCTACTACTGTTTGCGGAATTAAAGGTACATAAAATAAAGAACACAGAGATTTTTACGTGGAAAACACCTGGCTTAAAAGGTAAAAAAACCACGACCTACTACTCAGTAGGATTTTCCCAAACTTCCACTAAAATCACTGAGCCAAAACAGCATTTACAAAACTCTAGTAAACCTAAGGATTAAACTCTAATCCCGTTGTGGCACACAGCCTCAACTGTTGCGACAACTTCAAGTTAACTCTAACTTGAATACTCAAAGTACCTAATACAATTTCTTCTATGAAAGCTGAAAGGTACAAGTTTAAATCACCTACTACAATTTAACTAAAATAAAAGAAAGACACAATGGAATTGGTTCTTCTATCTTGTCCAAGTAGATTCAGGAATGCACACTTGAATCTCACATAAATTGCTTGCAAAATTGCCTCGCTCTTTTGCTCTCGATTTAGTTTAACTTCTGCGCTTGTGCAATACTTATAAAAGAGAACAATCACTGTTATTTAATGAGTTAGTAATTAGAGTTTGATTGAGACTCAATTGCTGATCTTCCATCGAAGTTGAGTCCTTGAACACCATAAACTCCAACCCTATCCTTTATCCAGATTGTGTCCTCTTCTCATAAGGAGACTTTCTCTCCTTATCCAATATGCAACCTTTTCGATCAGTTAAGGAGATATTGCTGCTTGATCACTGGGACTTATCTCCTTCACGTGTATCTCACATGTATAGGTTGATAAACACTGTGCCTCACATGATGGACCTGGTCCATTACTGAGTTCATTTTGTCATTCTTCAAAACTTCACCTGAACTTGGGCCAACAAATTCCACTTTTTGATGATGACAAACCCTGTGCTTTTACTGATCAAAGAACCTGTATGAACTCGGCTTAACCATCAACACTTAACCTAGAATTTTAACTTATCATCAAGGACCAGGTTTAATTAGGTTATAAATATCACATTATTTAGAATAAAGAGTAAAGCACAATATCTCTTCCCCCTTTTGGCATCATCGAAAAGTTGCATACAATGTGAATCCCAGATTTTAATAATTACTCATGGCCACTGAGGCAACTGCAAGTGAAAACATGAGTCAATTTATCAATGATCAACAGACATAATTAAACTATTAAGATCAGAATCTTCATATAACAAGAGAAACAGCAGTTGTAATTGATAAGGATATGTTTCCACAAACAAACCACAAAAAGAAAGAAAAAACTTCCAAAACATGAGCAAAAACTGAAATATCCCTAAATCGGGTCACTGGGGGGTACTAGACTAGATCTAAAGACAGGTGCTGGAAGGCCTAGGGTTTGGAAGAACTAGAGGGTTAAGATTGGAGAAGGTTTAGCATATTCTAAAGCATTCCATCACTCTTCTCCTTTTCTTTTGCTAGCTCAGTTCTAAGGCCATCTCTCTCATTCTCCAATTCAGCCACGCGTGCCTTGAGCCTAGAAATTTCATCATCCTTACTTCCACACTCCTGAACCAAGGCCCTAACCTTGCTGTTGATGGGTGTCTTCAGAGATGAACCAGGTTCAACTGGGGTCGAATTGACTGGATAGTCACAAGCTAGAAGAGTCTTGACGCCAAAATATTCCTTGCTTGATGCCATCTCCCATTTCTTCAAAGGCACATTCAGCCTGTCCAGAACAGTAGTCAATATGAACCCATATGGAGTGGCATGAGCCTTGGAGCCATTGATGACCCTGTCAATAATTTGACAAAAAAAGCAGGCCAATTGATCTGCATTCCTCTCACAATGAACTCCATAAGAACCATGTCCATGTAGTTGGCAGTGTGCCTTCTCTCCTGTCTGGGCAGTAGAAACCTGTTGACAAACTCAAACAAGACCTTGTGCTCAGCCCTCATCTCACTTTTCTACACGAACCTGGCTTCAGGCACATCTTCAGCAGCTTTAGCATCACAGAAATTCCTAGTGATTTGAAGAGCAGTAGGGAGAGAATCCAGACATAGCCACCTTTGCCTTGTATAATCATCATACCCTTCACTAAGTATGTTCAGAATTTCACCCAGTTTGAGTGCATCAAACTCCACTTTTACTCCTTTCACCAGGCTGGTGACTACCCCATTCTTCACAGTGGCATTTGCCATAAACTCAATCAGTTCTTTCCTGGCCAGCCTCCCATCCATTTCAAGGACCATGTCCTTTCCACCCTTGTTCAGCTAGAGCATCCACCAATCTCCTCATTCCTGGTTCATCCAGGTCTCTCAGCAGTTTTCCTTTCAAAAATTTTCTTCTGCCAAAGATGGCAAACCTGTCTTGTTCTTTCTCAGATACCTCCTCTTCCTCTTCACCACTCCATTCTTCATCTTCCTCAGTAATTTACACCTGCTTGCCTTTCACTGCAGATCTTGTTCTTTTGGCTAAAGAGGGTTCAGCAGGTACAGGTACAGAGGAAGACTTCTTTGAAGAAGTCTTGGACATCTTAGGTTTGGGTGTAGGAACCTCTTCAGTTGTTCCCCTTTCTTAATGGATCAGTTCCATCTCCTCTTCTTCTTCTGCTACCTCAGAGCTTTCTACAACTTTTGCTTTTCCCTTCTCCATCTTCTTCTTCCTGCTTTCTTCCAGAGCTTTCTTAACTCTGATTCACTTTGTTTGACCTTGCTTCTAGTAGCTCTTCCCTTAGGCACTGAAGGGACAGTTGGTTTTGGGGATGAAGTTTTGCTTTTCTTGGTTGGCTTGGAAGCAGTTGGAGCCTTTTGTGAAGAAGCTTTGCGCTTCTTTGGATCATAGCTCGCCCCAACCCTTTTCAGAAGGTCAGCCAGGGTTTCCTCAGCTGATGAAATAGATTCTTCTTGTTTCTTGCTTAGATGAACAAGCCCTTCAGCCGCCTCCCCAGAACCACTTCCCCCTGACTTGATGCCACTTTCTTCAACACCTCCACAAATAGCAAGAACCTTTTCCTTCCCATTTCCCCTCTCATCACCACTTGATCCCTCTCTCTCTTTTCTTTTCGTTTTACCTCCACTCCTACTTGATTCAGCCACCTTTACATCTTTAATAGGACCAACTAGAACAAACCTATTGTCTGTGTTTTTAACCACAGAAGAAAATACCACACAAGAACTTACCTCACCAGGGGTTTCTTGAATTTTCTCTGTGTCAAAAGACCCATGTTCTTCACCTTCACTGGCAGAAATAAAAGCTTCAGACTTAGAGCTGGAGTCAGATTCGTGAGCAAGGCTTTCCTTCATCTGGATAGCCTTCAATTTCTCATTTAGAACTTTCCTCAGGGCTCCGGATGCTACAGTTTTTCTAGCCAACATTTTTTGCCTACGAAGCCTAGGTTTTGGGGATTCACTTGGAGGAGTAGATGAGGATGTATTAGAGGGGGATGCTGGTGGGGGAGTGCCAGGATTATCTTGGGGGTTAGACATGGTTCTTCGTTTATGGAAGAGTTTTGGAAATTTCTGAGAAGAAAGGCGATTTGGGATTTCTGGAGAGAAAAATCAATTAGAACTGGAGATATAATTTTTGACGGTTATGGGATTGTGAAGAAGAGGTGTGGTGTGTATTTAAAGGCAATTAGCCATAAGTGCAGTAACGGCAGCCTTTTCAGGGGTCAATTAGAGGTCTAATCAAGGTGTAATTCCAGTCTCTTAGTAATTATTAGGCATCGCTAGATTTTAGGCAAAAATCCCGGTTTTTAGAGTTCTAGGAGAATGAAACTGGTTCAATGCTCAATGGATAGAATTTCTGGGAATTTGACGAATGTAAGACTTCTGCTCATGGTTGGATAATTAATCTTTCTAATTGTGCAGAGTATAGAAAACATACCTGAGCTTTCATATGACCACATACTGATGAACCAGGTTCTTCATATAGAATTCTCTTGAACATGCCTCAAATGCCATAATAGAAAAACTTTGTAAGAGATCAGTGAGTCATATATACACATGTCACAGGAGTATACTAATTAAAGTATGAAACTGAGTAAGAATTGGTCTAGATATTTACACAAAGTTAGAACTCCTAACCAAAAAAAATTTTTTTCATTTTTTTCATTGTGCATTCTGAACTGGACCTATTACGTGATCTTAATCATCCCTAATTCCAACCTGTTCCTCTCAAAGTTTTCTCTATTCAGTGCTTTAGTGAAAATGTCAGCTATTTGTTTATCAGTAGCACAGAATTCTATTGAAATCAATCCTTTCTCATAGTTATCTCTTAAGAAGTGGTGTCTAACATCTATGTGCTTAGTCCTCTTATGATGAACAGGGTTCTTTGTCATACTTATAGCACTAGTGTTATCACAGAATATTGGAATACATCCCACTTCAATTCCAAAATCTACCAACTGTTGTTTGTTCCATAGCAATTGAGCACAACACAAAGCAGTAGCAATATACTCAGCTTCAGCAGTAGATAGGGCCACTGAATTTTGCTTTTTGGTAGCCCATGACACAAGACATGAACCAAGGAAGTGTGCCATACCTGAGGTACTCTTCCTATCCACTAGAAAACCTGCATAATCAGCATCAGCATATCCTACTAAATTGAAATTGCTACCTTTGGGATACCAAAGACACAGATCAGTGGTGCCTTTCAGATATCTTAGTATCCTCTTGACAGCAGTCAAGTGAGACTCTTTTGGATTTGCCTGAAAACGAGCACAAAGCCCTACACTGAAAACAATGTCAGGTCTGCTGGCAGTAAGATACAAGAGTGAACCAATCATACCCCTATACAACTTTTGATCAACTGATGAACCAGGTTCATCAACATCTAATTTAGTGGCAGTTGCAATGGGTGTGTCTATTTCTTTAGATTCCTCCATTTTAAACTTTTTGATTAGCTCTTTTGTATACTTCTGCTGATGGATCATGGTTCCATTTGGACTTTGTTTGATCTGCAAGCCTAAGA
Organism: Nicotiana attenuata; assembly: GCF_001879085.1. Classification (NCBI taxonomy): domain Eukaryota; kingdom Viridiplantae; phylum Streptophyta; class Magnoliopsida; order Solanales; family Solanaceae; genus Nicotiana; species Nicotiana attenuata. The sequence goes on along the minus strand of NW_017670379.1, from coordinate 302,533 downwards.
AGAAGTTAAGCTCACCCATCATGCTCATTTCAAACTCACTCCCCATTAATTTTGCAAAGTCCTTACTTAGCTTATCAGTGGTGGCCCCAAATATTATGTCATCAACATATATTTGCACAACAAGGAGATCTTTACCTTTTTCTCTTAAGAATAAGGTACTGTCAATTTTACCTCTTTTGTACCCATGCTCCAGCAGGAATTTGGACAATCTTTCATACCATGCTCTTGGGGCCTGCTTGAGTCCATAGAGAGCCTTGTCTAACTTGTACACATGCTCAGGACATTCCTTGCTTTCAAACCTTGGAGGTTGTTTTACAAACACTTCTTCTTTCAGGTAGCCATTCAGGAAGGCACTTTTAACATCCATTTGATGAAGAGTGAATTCCATGTGTGCTGCAAAAGCTATGAGAAGTCTGATTGCCTCTAGTCTTGCAACTGGAGCAAAAGTCTCATCATAGTCTATGCCTTCCTCTTGGCTGTAACCTTGAACCACCAGCCTTGCTTTGTTTCTTGTAACTGTTCCATCTTCATCAAGTTTATTTTTGAAGACCCATTTTGTACCAATGACTGATCTATCCTTGGGTCTTGGAACTAGATGCCAAACTTGACTTCTTTCAAACTGGTTGAGTTCATCCTGCATTGCATTCACCCAATCTGCATCCTGCAAAGCCTCAACAACATTTTAGGTTCAATAAGAGATAGAAATGCATCAAAAGCACACAGATCCTTTCATTGTGATCTAGTTTTAACTCCAGATGTTGGATCAATGATAATATTCTCAATGGGATGAGAACTTTGATACTTGTGAGGTTTCACAACCAACTGGTTTCTGCTAGATGTTTCTCCCATGTTCTGTTGCTGAGGAACAGGGTCATGAACAGGTTCCTTTAGGAGATTTATTTCAATTCCTCTTTGATTAGTTCCCCCTATCAGGTTGCCCTGTATGGAAGAACCTGTTCCATCACCTGTTCCTTCTGTTGGTGCCACTTTGACCCGAGCTGAGGCTTCAGTCAAGTCCTTTACCAATCCAATGGCTTCATCTTCATGTTCCTGTCTCTCAGAAAGAATGTTAGTTTCATCATATACTACATGCACACTTTCTTCTACACACAAAGTTCTTTTGTTAAACACTTTATATGCTTTGCTATGTGAAGAATATCCCAGGAGTACTCCCTCATCACTTCCGGGATCAAACTTACCTAGGGAGTCTTTTCCATTATTGTGCACATAGCACTTACAACCAAATGCCCTAAGATGGGATATGTTTGGTTTTCTCCCTTTAAATAACTCATAGGGAGTCTTCTCTATAAGAGGTCTAGTCATGCATCTATTGATTATGTAACATGCAGTGTTTACAGCCTCTGCCCAGAAGTTGTGAGGTAATTTACTATAAAGTAGCATGGTCCTAGCCATGTCCTCAAGAGTCCTGTTCTTTCTTTCAACTACTCCATTTTGCTGAGGAGTCCTAGGGGCAGAGAAGTTATGATCTATACCATTTTCAACACAGTATTCAGCAAACTTTGCATTTTCAAATTCAGTTCCATGATAAGACCAAATGGATGCAAGTTGATTTCCTAACTGTTTCTGAGTTTTTCTCACAAAAGTAGCAAACATATCAAATGCTTCAGCTTTAGATGTTAGAAATAGTACCCAGGTAAATCTAGAATAATCATCAACAAGTACCATTACATATTTCTTTCCACCTCTGCTCATGGTTCTCATTGGACCACAAAGATCCATATGAACCAGTTCCAACGACTTGGACGTGCTTACCATTTTCTTGGTTTTGAAGGATGATCTTACTTGCTTCCCCTTTGCACATGCCTCACAAACTTTGTCTTCCTTGAACTTGATGTTGGGTAACCCTATCACCATGTCCTTGGAGACTAATTTATTTAGCTGATTCAAACTGGCATGACCAAGTCTTTTGTGCCACAGGAAGGGATCATTAACCAACACACTTAGGCAAGTGAGTTCATTTTCTGACAGAGTGGACAAAACTACAATGTAAATATTGTTAACTCTTTTTCCCTGCAAAACAATCTTGTTAGTGGTAAGGTTAATCACAAAGCATTTGGTAGAGGTGAAAGCTACAAGATTACCTCTATCACACAGTTGTGACACACTTATTAGGCTATATTTCAAGCCATCTATCAAGTAGACATTATCTATGGAATGAGAATCTTTCTTACCTACCTTTCCAACCCCAATGATCTCACCTTTCTTTCCATTACCAAAGGAGACATTACCTCTTTTTAAGTTCTTAAGTGAAAGGAACTGGTCCTTGCTCCCAGTCATATGTTTTGAGCAACCACTATCCATATACCATATTTTGTTGCTTCCTTTCACTTGGACCTAATAAAGAAATTAGGGGTTAGTCTTAGGAACCCAAACTAGTTTGGGTCCCTTTCTATAGGCAAAAGGATGAATCAAATTCCTTCTTGCCCACCCAGGCAGCTTACTTTTCTCTTGAACAAAGGCTTTGTTCTTTTGACTGGCCTTTACTTTTGCATTACATTCATTTTTGTAATGGCCAGTCTTGCCACAGTGTGTGCATATTTTATTCTCAGGAAGTGTGAGGTACTTGCTTTTAGGGTCCCACTTTGGTACTTGAGTCCCATAGCCAAGTCCTCTTTTGTTGCTACTGTGATGTTCTTGCAACCAAGAGAGTGCATTAGAGGCCTTGTTCATTTGCAAGTTCTGTCTAGTTCATGTTTCACTTTTCCTAGATCTTCTTTCAGGACTTTAATCAGTTCATCCTTTTTATACAATTCATCCTTCATTTTTCCTAAGTTTTCCTCTAGAGTGAGATATGTGTGATCAACTTTCTTCTTTCCTATTCCTAGTTTCAGTTTTAAGTTTTCAGACCTAAGTTCTAGGATACTGGTGTCAAGTTCAAGAACCTGGTTCTTCAACTCAGCATTTTTGCTATCACACTCATTAGCCCTAGACTCTAAGCTTTTGCATTTTGCTTTTAGGATCACACATTCCCTAGACAGTTGTTTCTTCTCATTGTTAATTATCTCAGACTCATCAATGAAATCTAGTAATAGCTCAGCCAGCCTTTCTTTAGAAATAAATTTGATTTTGTCTTTGAGATGAAGAATACTTACCTCTTGTTCATCATCCGAGTCTCCGATGGCGATAAGAGCCTGTTCTTCTTCAGCTTCCTCCTCTGAGTCCTCATCTGATGTTTCTCCCCAGGCAGCAACCATAGCTTTTGTTGAGCCTTTGTTCCTTTTTGGTTGAACCTGTTCCTTCTTCCTGTTCCTTCGTTCAGCCCTTTCTTTCTTCTGCTCAATTTCCCATTGAGGGCAGTTCTTAATCATGTGATCAGTCTTACCACACTTGTAGCAACCCTCATTGGTCTGTTTCTTAGGAGCCCTTGGTTTGTTGAAGGTTGTACCTCTTGAAGAACCCTTTCCTCTCATAAGGTACTTTTTGAAATCTCTTGTGATCATAGCCATTTCATCATCTTCTAGATCTGAACCTTCAGCAATTCTGAGAGCCAGACTTCTTTCCTTCTTGGGTGTATCCATCTTCATGGTTTGCCTTCTCAATTCATATGCAGTGAGGTTTCCAATTAATTCATCCAGCTTGAGGGTAGCAATATTCTTTGATTCCTAAATTGCAGTGATTTTGCTTTTCCATGAGACTGGCAGAACCCTTGTCAAGATTTTCTCAACCTTGTCTTTTCAAGAATAATCCTTCCAAGAGATTAGTTAATTTGTTAGTGTGGTGAACCTAGTATACATCTCTTGAATTGTTTCTCCTTCCTTCATAGTAAAATTCTCATATTGAAAATACAACAGTGTTCCTCTGGACCTCTTCACTTGAGGTGTTCCTTCATGAGCCACTTGCAAGGTGTCCCAGATTTCCTTAGCAGTGGTACAGCTTTGGATCCTGCTGTACTCATCAGGACCTAGTCCACACACAAGCCATTTCTTGGCTTTAGCATTTTTCTCCCACTTCCTCAGGTCTTCAGCAGTGCAGTCAGCCCTTGTCTTTGGCACGTCCACTCCTTCAACATTCTTCTTTGTAGTTGCTAGGAGACCATCATTAACTATGTCCCAGAGTTTATAGTCTTCTCCAATGATGTGATCCCTCATCCTGTTTTTCCACCAAGAATAGTATTGTCCATTGAAGAGTGGAGGCCTAGCATTGGATTGCCCTTCCCAGTTCCCAGGTGGTGCACTCATGTTGATCTTTTCCTAAGGTGTTAGCCTCTTCAAGGATAACCTTCTCTGATACCAATTGATGTTCTAAACGTCAATACCACACAAGAGGGAGGGTGATTTGTGTGGTACCCAATTTTTGCTCTAGAAGAACCTGGTTCTTCTAGGTGTACTTTCTACTACTGTTTGTGGAATTAAAGGTACATAAAATAAAGAACACAGAGATTTTTACGTGGAAAACACCTGGCTCAAAAGGTGAAAAAACCACGACCTACTACTTAGTAGGATTTTCCCAAACTTCCACTAAAATCACTGAGCCAAAACAACATTTACAAAACTCTTGTAAACCTAAGGATTAAACTCTAATCCCGTTGTGGCACACAGCCTCAACCGTTGCGACAACTTCAAGTTAACTCTAACTTGAATACTCAAAGTACCTAATACAATTGCTTCTATGAAAGCTGAAAGGTACAAGTTTAAATCACCTACTACAATTGAACTAAAATAAAAGAAAGACACAATGGAGGGGTAATTGTGCAGAATAGGGCCGAATCGTCCCTTGTGGCAGAGGTGAAGGAAAAGCAATTCAACGGCCCATTGTTAGTACAACTGAAAGAGGGGATTCATAAACATAAGACTACGACGTTCTCCCTTGTTATGGAAGATGGTACCCTACGGTACCAAGGCCGTCTATGTGTTCCGGATATCGACGGCCTTCGGAAAAGAATCATGACAGAAGCTCACACTTCTAGGTATTCTGTGCACCATTGTTCTACAAAAATGTATCATGATCTCAAGGAAGTCTATTGGTGGAATAACATGAAAAGGGATGTGGCGGACTTTGGGCTAGATGCCCGAACTGTCAGCAAGTGACGGCCGAACATCAAAGACCCGGGGGACTGACTCAAAGCATAGAAATTCCAATGTGGAAATGGGAGATGATCAATATGGATTTTGTGGTAGGGTTGCCGCGCACTCCGCGCAAGTTTGACTCAATTTGGGTGATTGTTGATAGACTCACAAAATGAGCGCACTTCTTGCCAGTCAAATCTACCGACACAGCGGAACAATATGCTCAGTTATATATCAAGGAAATAGTCAGGTTGCATGGTACTCCAGTCTCAATCATTTCAAATCAGGGGGCTCAGTTCACAGCCAACTTTTGGAAGAAATTTCAGCAAGGTTTGGGCACGCAGGTAAATCTTAGCACAGCTTTTCACCCCCAGATTGACGGGCAAGCAGAGCTGACTATTCAGACGCTTGAGGACATGTGCTTGTACTCTTGATTTCAAAGGTAGCTGGGATGATCATTTGCCACTCATAGAGTTTGCTTATAACAACAACTTCCACGCTAGTATCCAAATGGCACCATTTGAGGCACTGTATGGTAAAAGATGTAGGTCTCCCATTGGGTGGTTCGAGGTTGGAGAAGCGGAATTGATAGGGCCAGACCTTGTGCACCAGGCCATGGAGAAGGTCAAAATTATTAAGGAAAGGTTGAAAACTGCTCAGAGTCGCCAAAAGTCTTATTCGGACGTTCGTCGCAGGGATTTGGAATTCAAAGAAGATGATTGGGTATTCTTGAAGGTTTCCCCCATGAATGGTATCATGCGGTTCGGAAAGAAAGAAAAACTGAGCCCAAGGTTTGTCGGACCGTACAGGATCATCCAGCGGATTGGTCAGGTGGCATACAAGCTTGAGTTGCCACCCGAGATGTCATTGGTACACCCAGTCTTTCATGTGTCTATGTTGAAGAACGTAGTGGGAGATCCGTCCACTATCGTGCCAGTTGAATCTATTGAGGTCAATGAAGAGCTGTCCTATGAAGAAGTTCCAGTTGCCATTCTTAGCAGGCAGGTCCGGAAATTGAGGAATAAGGAAATTGCCTCCGTAAAAGTGTTATGGCAAAACCATCAGGTTGAGGAAGCCACTTGGGAAGCCGAGGAAGAAATGAGGAAGAAGTACCTACATTTGTTTGTATAGCTATGTAATAGCTTTCAACCATTTGGTCCCTATGAAATCTGTATCCTTGATTCGATCTATGTAAATCTGTTCTGTTTCGTCTTGGTTATATGATTGCCTATGTGGCCATGGTTAATATTGTACAGGTTATGTTGTGTCTATGGATTACGCATATGCTGTTAGGATATGTTTTCTGGGGCTCTCTGACAGGTGGATAGGCCTAGATATAAAGGAAACTCTGGCGAAATTTTTGGAAATTTAGGGAGTTAGCCAAATTCGGGGCAATCGAGGTGATTCCATGATTGTGAGAAACTGAGATTGCATAAACATTGCACATGAGTAAACCTTAATCCTCATTCGGGGACGAATGATCCTAAGTGGGGGAGAATGTGAGGCCCGTGAGAGATTTTTACTCTAAACCAGAAAGCTTGTAGTGCCAAATTAGGAATATGTGTTAGAGATGCGTGAAATTCTTTGCGGTTCGGACCCTTTTAGACTGGTCTATGCACTAAAAAGTCAAGAATAATGCTTTCCAGAAAAGTGCGATTCTGCGGTCGAGAATGCGGTCGCATATTAGGTATGCGGACCGCATAGTCGCCGCAAAGTGAGTCAGTGTGTTGGTCAAATTTGAGGTCAATTATGCGATCGCATAACTGATATGCGGACCGCATAGTCGTCGCATAATTTTCTTGGGGTTTTGTAAAGGGCAGTTCTGCGGTGCATTTTGCGACCGCAGAACGTGTATGCGGACCGCATTTCTGCGGCGGACCCAGACAGTGTGTTCAGTTCTTGGGGAGCATTTTTGCGGTCCATTCTGCGGACCGCATGTCTACTTTCCGATCGCAGATGCAATCGCAGATCTGACTCTGGGCTCCTATTTTCTAATTTTTAAAACCCGACCCCATCCCATAAAAATCACCCCAATAGACCATTTTTCTGTTATTTTTCACGACATAGAGAGAGAGAGGGAGTTCTAGAGTGAGAAGGAGTAATCTTCATCAAGTTCTCTCTAAATCCTTGCCCCAAATCCTTGAAGATTGTCAATTGAAGCTACTAGGTCTTCATCCTAAGAGTTAATAACTGTACCCTCATCAATAATTTCAAAATTTCTAATAAAATAGGTAATTAGCAAGAGGATATATGGGTATAAGGGCTAGTAATCTTGCATGCACAAGAGATAATGGGGTATGGGGAGGATAAGAGCTAAAGAGACAACAATTTGGGTATAATATTAAAGAAATTTCTTTCAAAAAGGGGCCTAAGATCACAATGCACCTTTGATGTTTGATAATATGCTCAAATGAGCTAGAATCTTAATCTCGTCACTAATTTTTGGTTTAATTGTAATTCTTATACAATAGATTGAAGTGCTAAGAGTCCCGGAATTTTATAAGAATTAGGGGAAAGCTTTATTGAGGTATGTATGGCTAAAACCCCCTCCTCTTAGAAATTGAGCTTCCATGGTGCCCGTGTAAGTGTTCTAAGTTCGAAACATAATTGATGAAATGCTTGTTATGTTAAGTGAATTGATATTGTGAAAATGTTGAGGTAGGTAATTCTTTAGGGGTTTAATGTGTTATTCTTGTAAATGGAAGATGTGTGGAGAACATGAATTATGTGCTAAATGCCTAACTGTCATGCCAAGGTTACTTTGGAACTCATATGCCAAACTTGACAAATTTCCTCTATGCTTATGACTTAAACTGCTTTTGTATATGCCTATAACTTCAAGTGGCAAAGTAAATGTTGAAGATGAGAACAATGTGAAATGTACGCTATGAAATGTGGAAACTATGGCCCCAAGTGCCGGTAAACTAATACATGAGTGACCAAAGATTGGTGTGAGATGAATAACGGAAAATGGTAACGTCTCGAGGAGACGGCTTAGCAGATCGGGCCGTGATCGGACGCCATGATATACATATACACATGGTGGTAATGTATTGATGATTGAGTTTGGAAAGTGAATAATGGAATAATGGTAACGTCTCAGGGAGACGGCTTAGCCGATCAGGCCGTGATCGGACTCCGCTCACGGAAGCGGTGGTAATATGGATAGTGATGCAACAGTGTGGGATACTCCAATCTAAAATTTTAAGAACTATGTGAAAATCACGTGAACCTCCTTATATTTGTGGCATGGTGCTTATTTGAAACTTTGTTGTCTTTACGATTTCCTCTTTACTCTTGTATGGTTGTTCTTTCTAATAGGATGGTGTTTAGTTATACATACTAGTACTATTCCATGGTACTAACATCCCTTTTGCCGGGGGCGCTACATTTTTAAATGAATGTAGGTGGCTCCATAGCGGATAGTGCCGATCGTGTGTAGCGGAGCATCCTCTTCTCAAAAATCTCGGTGAGCCCCTTCCTCCTTCAAGGGGTTATGTTGTACACCTTTTGTTATAGATATCCATTTTGAGGTATAGCCGGGACCTTGTTGCCGGCATTGTTATCATTGTCTTTTGTATCCTTAGAGGCTCCGTAGACGTTTGTGTGGGTTATGTACAGGTATTGGATAGATCGATGATCCATGTTGTAACTTTGTGCTCTTGTTTTTTTCTAAAACTATAACTGTATGAAATCTTGGAAGCCTAACTATGGTTTAAGGTTGCGTTATAAAATAAGCTATCAATGTTGAATGTACAACCCCTTTTATTGTCTAATTAAACAGAATCGGATCCCTTAATCGCATTGGTTGGGTAGAAAGAGTTTGATGAGGCTTGCTCAGTTGGGTTCACTCGATTGAGCGCCGGTCGCGCCTTCCGAGGTTGGGGCGTGACAACTCTTTAATATACTTCACATATTCAGATTGCACTAATCCTAAGTCCAATGATCTCGTCTCACCAAGTACGAACTGCTCAGGCAATAGCCACCCCTGGACATGGCCAAAAGTCTCATATGATACCACAACGTGCCAATAGGCTACCAATTCGAACGCGATACAATAGGAAAACGAACTCCGAAAAGGAAATCTAATTACCCCGCTCGCGAATCATGCATGCGATGCGGGCAACATAATTAAATAGACACCCCACTCGCGAATCATGCATGCGACGTGGGCACACAGCTAATATAAGTTCCTCTCAGGAAAGGAGGAAACAAAACACATAAAACAGACACGGGGAAACTGTACTCAACATCCCACTATTGCGGCGTGCAACCCGATCCAAATAACATACCCATGGCGGCATGCCACCCGATCCACACATAGATTTAACTTAAGGAAATATACATCGAGCTAAATTGCTCATTACAACAAAATGGCGAATATCGATCACCAGCACACTAAGTGCATAATACCATCCCTGGGGAGACATATAGTGCCATAGGCTACAAAACTCAAGTACAACTGGGGTGCGATATACGATCTGAACCTCAAGAGCCATTCTACTCACATAACATTATCTCCACGTGGAAATCTCAACATATAAGCCATTTCCCAAGCCGTCTCACAACTCACACGGCGCAATGTATCATTACACGAAATAATTGACGATGGAGTAACATCCTGACTACTCCTCCATAAGGAGCGTATTACTGAAATGAACACGCCTGGCTGATATAAAACCTATCTTCACACTTAAATCCATCTACAAACTCCAAGCTAATTCCGATCACACTGAACTAGGCTAATGACCTTTCAAAGGTCTATACTGACTCTCCTTTCCGTCATAACACATAAGAACAACCATCATAGCCGGAGAAATCCTCCGCAGTCCACAACTCAATAGATCAAGTGCCCTCCAGGCATCAATTCCCTAACCGATGATATCACCACAATCTTCATACTTGGTTTAACTCTTCAATCAATCAAGTGACTACATGCCACACTCAAACAACCTTCCAGTGGGGCACGCTCCCACAACCTTCCGAAACAGATAACAGGTCTGTACATCCAGACCACCGGCCGCACTAACGCCAAAAACCGATCAAGAATCCATATCCAGGATGCAGAGCCTTTTTCACAAAACACCGATCTCCGGTGACGCTGAAGACAATACCAACTTACTTTAAACATCGAAACTACTTTCCTGCTCATCCGAGCTCGTGACATTCTTGTCAACACCGAACTGTAACCTTGATCCTCACTTCAAATTCCATACCACTCACTGCACCCAACACGCCGATATACGATAGAACACGATTTTCATTATAACTCCGGAACCACTAATAGATTAACACTACATCACATCAAAACTTTTCACTTAGCTCGCTTCAGGATGACCATTGCGACACACAGATGAATCCTCATAACCGTAGGACACGCCAAATCTCTTAGTAATGGTCTTAAGCCACCATAGCCCTTCCAGGAACCGCCTACACATGACAGGCCATAACAGTAGAATACTTCTGAATAACATCAATTACGGCGGTCGACAAGCCTCACATGTACCGCCACAAACCACTTGCATAACTTGATCACGCTGAAGGGACCAATCACTACCACGAATATGCCAATTCAACTATGGCTAATCAATCTATCTTCTTCCAATTTATCCTTGATTGCCTTGGAAATAATAACTCTATTCAACACATAGCATACTCCATCCGCACTCATCTCGAGTGACCTTGACTCACGAGACCATGCTGTCTCAATTACCACGAACCACTTCATACCTCCCAATTGCTACCATGTAGGTCAAAACATCATAGAACCTTCTGTGCCCCTTCTCATAAGCTGCTACAAGGCTTGATTCTTAACTGTTTCTATAGGCTCGAAGCCATTAGGCACCACACTTTACCCCTTTTGAATCCACTAGGACCGTTGTTGAGAGCCACCCACTCTGGCTTAGCCCCGAATATAATCAACTCCATAAATCTTCTAGCACATGAATACCCTCCCGACGAAGCACCCAGCATAATCACTTCCCTTGAAACCCGTATCTATACAAGGCATAAATCCTGAATCCTTCCTCAAGTCTGAACATGAGCCAATAAGGCCAATCATAGCGCACCTTTAACAATTCCTTTGCTCAAGTCACCGCTTCTGTCCTTTCCGTAGCTGAAATGACCCATCAATATGCTAATAACCAGAAACCTCGCAAGTAGTTAACCATGCAACCCTAATCATAGGCGGTGGGACTCTCCCACTTAGCTTGAAGCTATTTTTACACAACTCTTGACTCCACCAGGATCCTTCATTTCTTATTGACATAACCTTGCGCAATCAACCGACAAAATTCTCGGAATCTTTCTGTAAAACCCTTTTTTTCTATACTCTGAATCATCAACCACGTTCACACGACCGATCCCCTTGCTGTATAGCCAATAGAACCCCTTTGCAGAAACTTCACCAACCATGCGACCACCGTCCTGCTCACTGGAGACATCTTGCCTGTGGAATCTACGTGCCGACGTCTTCCAACACTGCTACACGGGGTGCAAACACCATGACATTAATGACCCATCCTGAGTCCAAGCTCACTCTCTAGCTGCACGAGTCCATTCACCCATCGTGGACATCAATTAAGTGCGGGGCAACATCCTTCCCATTCAAAGTTAGGTTGTATCCTTCTCCATTTCTAGTGGCCCCTTTCCGTTATATCGAATCTCCTGCAGCGTGATAGCCCACACTTCAAATACATCCGTAGGCCCAAATCATCAATCACAAAAATTCCCAAATCACCCCAAACTCTCCCACTTTGGCGAAACCCACCCCTTTAGTCGACTACTCGACCTTTGCTTCTTATACCTGGCCTTCTAGAAATTTTAACTACCGCCTGACACTCCCCACATGTCCTCCCTCGTTCCTTGCTGTTCAGTTGTTGCCTTAACTAAAATCTACCTTCGCGGCACTTGAACCCACAATTGCTACTAACTTTAAGCCTCTCCGAAGATCATCTTCCTCGAACCGTCGACATTGGGAACACTGATTCAATCTTGCACTACCGCACCCCGCGATATCTTACAGCCGCTTCTTCAATACTATTTCACAATATCTTACCCCAAAGGCGAATTGTAGAAGATTATAACACCGTCGAACTTAGTACATTCAATAGGGACAATTACACCTCATCATAGAAGAAAACTCTACCACGCACGTAAATACCAAATCTCATTACTCCATCAACCCAAATCCGCACATTCTTAGTCCGATTGCCTTTCCTCCGCCAGAAGTAAAATACCGAATCTTTGAATCATGCACCGAGTAAACCTCCCTTCAAGTCATTCTCTGCCTCAACACGTAGGCAACATCCTACCATCATATCAATACTGCGGAACAATCGTTCACAACATCATGGCAACTTGTGCCTAGCCTCAGAGCTCTCAGAAGTACCGCTACTGAGCTCAAACGATAGAATATCCTTCCACAAGGCGACGATAATAGCTCAGACAACTATGTAGGGAGAAACATCCCGCACTACCTCGGTAGTACCATTACAATTATTCCATTCTCGATTTATAACAAGCGGTTCGCGTCGCGTAGGACTGAGTAGGAAGGAAGCAGGGGCACAAGCCTCCCAGAATCAAATCGCACGATGAGGAATCAAGAAGGGAAGTACTCCTAACTGTAACGACCCGACCGGTCGTTTTGAGCTTTTGCACATTTTTCGTCAGTTCTCGGGCATGACTTGCCCCGCGTGATGCATTATGACTTATGTGAATCGTTGGTTTTGGTTTCAGGATAATCAGAATGAATTTGGAAGAACAGTTCTCAGTTTAAAACTTAAAAATTTGAATGGTTTGACCAAGATTTGACTTGTTTGTATATGATCTCGGATTGGAACTTTTTTTTATTATTTGGTTAGCTCCGTTAGGTGATTTGGGACTTAGGAGCGTGATGGGAATGCATTTTGAAGGTCCGTGGAAGGTTTAGGCTTGAATTGGCGAAATTTAGATTTCGGCGTTTTCCGGTTGATAGGTGAGATTTTGATATAGAGGTCGTAATGAAATTTCGGAAGTTGCAGTAGCTCTGTTGTGTCATTTGGGATGTGTGTGCAAAATTTCAGATCATTCGGACGTGGTTTGGTTGGGTTTTTGATCAAAAGTGTAATCTAGAAGATTTTGGGATTCTTAGGCTTGAATCCGATGCAAATTTAATATTTTGATGTTGTTTTGAGTGTTCTGAAGGTTGGAACAAGTTTGAATAAGGTATTAGGATATGTTTGTGCCTTTGGTTGAGGTCCTAGGGGCCTCGGGTGAGTTTCAAGGGGTTGAACGGATCATTTCGAAGTTGAGAAAGTTGCAGATTTTGAGTTCCAGCAGTTGCAGGCATTTTGGTCTTCGCATTTGCGAGTGGACCCTCATGTTCGTGAAGGGTCAGGAAGGCAGGCGTCAGGTTTGGCCTTCGCGTTCGCGAAGGGGAGTCTCGCATTCGCGAAGGGCCAGGATAGCATGCATCGCGTTCGCGAGAGGTATTGCCGCGTTCGGGTAAGTCTAAGAGGCTGAAGCATCGCGTTCGCGATGGTAGGGTTGCGTTCGCGTAGGAGAGTTTTTGTCAGCGGAATTTTTGTTCTTCGCAAATGCGAGGCTTTGACCGCGTTCGCGAAGAAGGATTTTTATGCCTAGGCAGAATGTTTTAAAAGGGCTATTCCGCGATTTTGAGGCTAAGAACCTCCATTGTTGAGCGATTTTGAAGCTTGGAAGAGCTAATTGAAGAGGGAATTCAAGAAGATCACTTGGAGGTAAGATTTTTGAACTGGATACTCGATTCTTGAGTGAATTCCACCTAATTAATCATGGAATTAAGCCTAAAATTGAAGAGCTAGGGCTTGGAAATTTGAAACCAAACATTTGGGATATGAAGGGTCATTTGTGGATGGATTTTGATGTTCTTGGTATGTATGAACTCGTGGGGAGATAAGGAGTCCGTTGATGTAAAAATTATTGAATTGCGAGACGTGGGCCCGGGGGCCGGATTTGGGCAATTTTGGGAGTATTGGTGTAAATTGGATATTTTCGAGTGAGCTTCATTTCCTTAGCATATTTTAATGATTATGCACTGATTGTGGCTAGATTTGGAGCATCCGGAGGTCGATTCGTGCGGCCGAGGCATCGCGAGCTAGAGTTTGGACCGGATCGAGGTAAGTAATGATTGTAAATACTGTCCTGAGGGTTTGAAACCCCGGATTACACATCGTTGTGTTATTTTGAGGTGACACACACGCTAGATGACGAGCGTGGAGTTGTGCACCGCTGGGGATTGTGACTTGGTCTGTCCCGTACGATTGTTAAGCCGCGTATTTGATTTGAAACCTTATGATATTCCATGTTCTAGAGATTGATATTATATTTTGGGCTGTATGCCATGTTTGGGGCCTTGTGCCGACCTGTTGAGACCCTTAAGGGCATTTTTACTATTTTTCCTCACTCTATTTGTTTTGAAAGCATATCCTCAGTCATGTTTTTACCTGGTTATTGTTCAAATCTGGTTTTATCACTATAATTCTTAAAAAAATGTAAAAACTGTTTGAGCTGGGTTCCCTGTTCTACTGATGGTCCGAGTGATCGTGAGTTGATGACTGAGATAGACTGAGAGTCTGATTGTGAGGTTAATGACTGAGAGAGGCCGAGGGCCTGGTTGTGAGGATTATATATCTATGGATCGGGCTGCACGCCGCAGCGATATGTTGGATCGGGCTGCACGCCGCAGCGATATAGCGCTTGGGCTGTAGGAGCCCCTCCGGAGTCTGCACACCCCCAGTGAGCGCAGTCGACTATATATATGGATCGGGCTGCACGCCGCAGCGATATATGGATCGGGCTGCACGCCGCAGCGGTTACTATATGGTGCCTACTGAGCGTGAGTGCTGAGTGTGAGCGCTGGTTGGTAAGAGTTGAGTCACGAGTGACTGAGAGGCTAGCCCGAGGGGCAATAGATATATACATGCACATGAGTGATGCTTTGCTTGAGGGGCCTGTTTATGAACTTATTGATTTTCACTCCTATTTAAGTGAGTTTCTATTGAAGATGTTGAATTATTGACTGCTTTCACTCGTCTTTATACTGAGCCTCTGTCGAAAATGTTGAATAAATGTTTTAAACAACCTTCATTTAAGCTGGAGTTTATGAGATGCTCAGAACTTAATCATTGATTTGGCTTTTGTTATTTCCACTGAGATTTTCTTGTTAGGAGGTGTTTTTGACTCCTATTTTGCCCGAGGGGGTTGTTTATGAACTATGTTTTGCCCGAGGGGCCGATTATGGTTTTCAGCTCTTTTATTAAAAATGGTATTGAACCCCTACTAAAACTCTTGGAAGATATTTTTAAATGATTTTTACCAAAAGCTGTATTTTAAATGAGACGATTGACTCGTATTTTGATTTGGAAGCCTGATGTGCTTATTGAGTTTAACATAAATGTGGATTCATTTTTTTCTACTGCTCAGTCTTTATTTACTCTTATTACTTACTGGGTTGGAGTACTCACATTACTCCCTGCACCTCGTGTGCAGATTCAGGTATTTCTGAGCTTGGTGGCAGTTTCATCGGAGTTAGCAAGGTAGTTGCCTGGCGATCGTGGCTCTGCTTTCTGCCTCTTCATTCTTCCTTATGCATAAATTGTGACTTCTTCCGATCATGTTGGTCTTGATGTAGTTAGACAGTTGTAATAGATGCTCATGACTAGTGACACCCCGATGTCGGGCTTGTAGGTTATTTCCGCACTGTTCAGTTAGGCTTATATTATGAACCATTTGTTTAATTAAAGGATTAAAAAATGACTCTTAATGATTAAAGGGTTAATATGGGTGTTGTGTCGGCTGGCCTTGTCTTCAGGAGAGGCGCCATCACGACCGGTCCGGCTTGGGATCGTGACACTAACAGTCCTGCAGCCTCCCAAAGATAAGTACAGACGTCTCCGTACTGATCTGCGGGACTCTACTAGACTTGCTCATGATTCTTGAGACCCTAGGAACATAGTGCTCTGATACCATGTTGTCACGACCCAAATTACACTAAAGGTCGTGATGGCACCGGACACCACTGTCAGGCAACCAACCCAAAATACTTAATTAAATTCTCATTTCAATACTCTTGAAAACTATGACTTTTCTTTAGATTTACCAATTTAAAAGATAATCATATCAAATCAAATTAAATAATAAGCAGTTGATACAAAAATACTTTACAACCATCCCAGAACCCGGTGTCACAAGTGCATGTGCAATTTCTAAGAAAAACTCGAATAAAGTACAACAGCTGTCCGAAATACAATTGGACAGAAAATAAATAAAATCCTGAGAGAGACTATACTAGCTACGGGTCTCCTCGAGGAAATACAGCTCACCTAGTCTCCGTGTCAATCATGCTGCTACGCCTGCTAAGCCATTAGTGGCGCATGTGCCTGTGCAACAAAAATGCACAGAAGTGTAGTATGAGTACAAAAAGAACGTGTACTCAGTAAGTATCCCGCCTAATGTCGAAGAAGTAGAGACGAGATGGCAACTTCGACACTTACTAAAGGTCCAATAATAATATTATTAAAGCGATGACTCACGGATTTTTTAAGAACAACAATAGATTCAAATGAATTACTAGATAGGTAAAAAGTTTCTTTTTATAAAAAGCCTCCAGATCCATAATCCTTTAATTAACAACTGTATCAAGTTGGGAGAGCAGCTACCAATGTCAATAAATATCATGGCAAGCAATATAAGAATGCGCAACTCACGCCGAGGTCGTACGGCCCGATCCAACATAAATGTAAAATGTGCACTGCCGAGGGCCGAACGACACGAACCATAGATGCATCTATTACCCCGCTCGCGAATCATACGTGCGACGCGGTCAAACTTAAATAAACAATCACCCTGCTCGCGAATCATACATGCGACGCAGGTACACGTAGTAATACACGCTCAAACAGCCAATTAAGAATTTATCGGGAACATTTATCCAAATAATAGCCAATACTCTTTTAACGATTTAAGAAAATGAAATTTAATCCTTTTAGAAATTCATTTATCAATTCGATAGGATTTAAGCAATTCAAACTATCAATAACATTACAAGTATTCTAAGTACAACATGCTTTTGGGTCCTAGACTACCCGGACAATAACATAATAGTAGCTACGCACGGACTCTCGTCACCTCGTGCGTACGTAGCCCCCACAAATAGGAGCACATTACCAATTAATTCACCTATGGGGACAATTCCCTCTTACAAGGTTAGAAAGGAGACTCACCTCGCTCCGAAGATCCATTACCGACCTTTCACGCCCTTCCGAAAACTCAAACTGATGCACAACGGTCCAAAACTAGCCAATAGTTATGCAAATCCATTAATATACGATAAACTACTCATATTAATCCAATTTATAACAATTCCCAACCCCAATCGGAAAGTTGAGAAAAATGCCCTCGGGCCCACGCGCCCGGATTTCAAAAATTTTCGAAGAATAAGTTTACCCATAGCCTCACGAACTCAAGTATATAATTTTCTCTAAATTCCATACCCAAAATCGTGGTCAAATTCCAAGAATATTAATTTCTAGGTCTTTCTACCAAAACCCCAAATTTCTACCAATTCACATGCTAAAATCTATACATAATCGATGTATTTAACTCAAGGATGGGATTGGCTTAACTTATCGTTGATGATGAATAATCCCACTTGAAGCTCTCCAAAATCTCCCACACCAAATGAAAAATAGGGGCGAATGACCAAACCCCAGATTTTCAAAAGAGCCACTGCCTCCAGCACTTTCCACACCTGCAGTCCTATGACCGCTTCTGCGGTTCCGCAGGTGTGGGACAACCTTCCGCTTCTGCGGTTATGCTCACTAGGCCTCCCTTCCGCTTCTGCACCTCGTCCACCGCAGGTGCGGTCCCGCTTCTGCGGCCCCACGACCATATCTGCGGTCTCTTCATTCCTGACCCCAAAACCGCATCTGCGCCGTCCTAGCCGCTTCTATGGCTCCGCACCTGCGGCGAAACCCTCGCAGGTGCGGTCATACCAGATACCAGCCACTTCAGCCTTTTCCAAAATTCCATTTTCGATCCGTTAACCACCCGGAATCCACCCGAGGCCCCCAAGACCCCAACTAATCATACCAACCAGTCCCAAAACACATTACAGACTTGCTCGAGGCCTCAAATCATAACAAACAATGCTAAAACCACGAATCGACCTCCAATCCAAGCTTTATGAACTTTAGAACTTCGAACTTCTACTCTCGATGTTTAAACCTATCAAATCACGTTCGATTGACCCCAAATTTTGCACACAAGTCATATTTGACATTACAGACCTACTCTAACTTCCGGAATAAAAATTCGAGCCCGATATCAAAAGTCAACTTCCGGTCAAACTCTTTAAAAACCTTCAACTTCTATCTTTAGCTAAATGACTCCAAAATGACCCACAGACCTCCGAATTCACTTCCGATAGCGCTCCCAACTCCAGAATCACCATACGGAGCTACTCCCTGACTCAGAATCCCAAACAGACATCGATAACAATGAAACGCACTTCAACCCAAACTTATAAAATTTCTTCCAAAATGCTAACTTCCACAATAGGCGCCAAAACGCTCCCGGGTCATCCAAAACCCGACCCGGACGTACGCCCGAGTCCGAAATCATCATACGAACCTGCTGGAACCTTGGAATCCTGATTCCGAGGTCGTTTACTCAAAAATCCGATCTTAGCTAATTCTTTCAACTTAAAGCTTCTGAAATGAGAATTTCCTCTCCAAGTCAACCCGAACTTCCCGAAATTTAATTCCGACCACGCGTACAAGTCAAAATACCTGAATTGAAGCTGCTCATGGCCTCGAACTACTGAACGGCGCGCTAGGGCTCAAAACGACCGGTCGGGTCGTTACAAATATAATACAACTAATTTTAACTAAACAATCAAAACAAACTTTGTTTGGGAAAACAATACAATACGATACAACTAACAACAACCATCCAAAGCTTACAAGTATTATACAAGTACTATAATTAAGTTACTATTTGTGTTTAACACTACAGGACCGACGTTTAAATTTGAGACCACCACTTATGCATATTAGGCCTCATGAACCCAACTAACGAATTAAATATTTCCTTCGTTCTTACTTAATTATCATATTTTTCTTAAATAGATATTTCAAAATACTTTTTGTTTTACAAGAATAAATAAACAATTAGTCGTACTTTTTCAATTTTACCCCGCTATTAATTGTTCTCAAAAATATCAAAGGTCGATTATATTGCATTTGAATTCTACCTTTGAAGAGACCAAAATGTGAATTATCATACCATTTTGATTCCTAGGCCTAGTTCTTTTAAATATTTAGTTACTTCATTAAGTTAAGCAACTGAAGGGTTAAGCGTTTAATTGGGATTTCAGATAGTGAGACCTATTTTGATATAGCTGACCATGACACACTGTATCCATCCTCTTTTCATCAATGAGCATGAGTTGTTCTTGCCGGACAAGTATCCATTCTGCACCATCCAACTTGGCTTCCTGGATTACTCTCAAATATGGTATCTCCACCTCTGCATGTATTACAGCTTCGGTGCCATATACCAACATGTATGGTGTTGCCCCGGTAGATATCCTCATAGTAGTGTGGCAACCAAGTAGGGCAAACAATAGTTTCTCATACCATTGCTTGTGATTGTCCACTATCTTTCGTAAGATCCTCTTAATGTTTTTGTTGGCTGCTTCAACTACTCCATTCATCCGTGGCATGTATGCTGTGCAATTACGATGAATTATTTTGAACTTCTCACAAATTTCCCTCATGGGATTGCTGTTGAGAATGGCAGCATTGTCATTTATGATTAACTCTGGAATCCCAAATCGGCAGACTATGTTGTTACATATGAAATCTTCAACACCTTCATTGTAACAGCCTTGTATGTGAAATCTTTGTCTCATTTGGTGAAGTAATCGATGGCTACCAAGATGATACGATGTCCATTTGATGTGGCCGGTTCTATAAGTCCAATTACATCCATGCCCCAAGTGGCAAACGACCAATGAGAACCCATTATGTTTAATTTATTTGGCTGAACCCGGATGAGATCCCCGTGAGTTTGACACTGGTGACATTTCTGCACATAGCGAATGCTATCCCTTCCACTATCATCCAAAAGTATCCAGCTCTTAGAATCTTCCTGGCTAGAGTGAAACCATTCATGTGAGGCTCGCACATTCCTGCGTGTATCTCTTCCAATAACTTTGTTGCTTTAGCAACATCTACACACCTTAACAGACCCATGTCTAGGATCCTCCTATATAGGACTTCCTCGTTAACGAAAAAGTGATTTTCTAGTCTCCTCAATGCTCGTTTTTGACTGTTAGTTACATTCTCTTGATATTCTCTTACCTCTAAGAACCTTTTGATGTCATGGTACCAAGGCTTTCCATCTGGCTCTTCTCCTACGTGGAAACAATATGCATGCTGGTTTGAGATCTCTATCTCGATGCGATCGATGTAATTCTTGTTTGGATATTGAATCATGGATGACAGTGTTGCAAGAGCATCGGTGAACTCATTCTGGATTTTGTGGACATGCTTGAACTCGATCTTGGGGAACTTCTTACGCAGTTCCTTTACACAATGAAAGTACGAAATGATCTTGACATTCTTAGTGGTCAATTCTGATTTTTACACAATCAGAATCTCCTATAGCCAAAAGTTCCTTGATATTCATGTCCGCCGCCATCGAGATCCCAATGATGCACATCTAATCAGCCATATTATTTATATGAGGGAACCTTATCTTAGCTAAAACCAGATAATGTTGTCCCGATTCAGAGATTAGGACTGCCCTGATTCCTACTCCCTTGAAATTTGTAGCCCCATCGAAAAACATCTTCCATCATAGGTACGACTTCTGAAATGTCCTCCCTAGTAAATAACACTTCATCATTTGGGAAATACATGGTAAGTTGCTCATAATCCTTGTCAAGAGTTTTCTGCGAGATGATCGGCCAATGCTTGTCCTTTGGTAGCCTTCTGCATCACGTGCACGTTGTCAAATTCATAGAAGAATCTGCAATTTGGCTAGCTTTCCCGTAGGCATCGACTTGTGGAAGATGTACTTGAGTGGGTTGAGTTTGGATATCTGTGGTATATTCCGACAAGTAATGTCTTAACTTCTGAGCGATCCAAGTCAAAGCACAACATGTCCACTCTAACAAGATGTAGATGGCTTCATATGGAATGAATTTCTTGCTCAGGTAGTATATAGCTTGCTCCTTCTTTCTAGTCTCGTCGTGTTGCCCAACCATTGCATTGACCAAGACGGATAATTATAGTAGCGGTGACTTCACACGTTCAGGAGGAACGAACACTGATGGACTAGATAAATACTCCTTGATTCTGTCAAAAGCTTTCTGGCATTCTTCTATCCATTTTATAGCGGCGTCTTTCTTCAATAACTTGAAAATCAATTTCCAGATTACTGTTGAATAGGCTATGACGGTGTAAATCAATCATCCAAGGAAACTCATTACGTCGTTCTTGCTATTGGGAGGAGGTAAGTCTTGAATAGCCTTGATCTTCGAGGGATCCAGCTCTATCCCCTTTCTACTGACAAAGAAACCTAACAGTTTTCTTTTAGGAACTCCAAATGCACACTTCACAGGGTTCATCTTCAAATTGTAACTTTGCAGCCGTTCAAAGAAGTTCCTCAAATCACTTAAATGATCCAAACTTTTGTGTGATTTAATGATGATGTCATCCACGTATACTTCAATCTCTTTGTGGATCATGTCATGAAAAAGAGTCGTCATGGCCCTCATGTAGGTGGCACCGACATTCTTATGACTGAATGCCATGACTCTGTAGCAATAAACCCTCTTATGGTGTGGTGAATGTTGTATTCTCTGCATCTTCTTTGTGCATGAGAATCTGGTGATATCCAGTGAGACAATCCACAAATGATTGTAAATCATGCTTCACACAGTTGTCAATAAGGATATGGATGTTTGGTAGAGGAAAGTCGTCTTTGGGACTTGATTTGTTGAGATCTCGATAATCCATGCATATCCTAATCTTCCCCTCCTTCTTTGACATTAGTACGATGTTCTCCAATAGGTTAGGGTAATTAGTGACCCTTACCACATTTGCTTTTATCTGCTTGATAACTTCTTCTTTAATTCTTAGACTAAAATAAGACTTGAATTTCCTAGGTCTCTGCTTGACTGGTGGCTTGGCGGGATCGGGGGGCAATCGGTGCCAGAGGATATCAGTACTTAATCCAGGCATGTCATCATACGACTAGGAGAATACATCGATGTATTGTCGGAGGAGCTCTACCAATTCTTCCTTATGTTCTGCCTTTAAGTGAATGCTGATTCGATTCTCTTTTACATCTTCTTCACTTCCCAGATTGATCACCCATGTCTCTTCGAGGTTGGGCTTCTTCTCACTTTCTAGCTGTTCGATCTCTTGTGGTAGGTTCTCGGGCATCATACTCTCATTGTACTCTTCGTATTCCAGATCGTTCTGCTCGAGGGTTTCGTAACGTGTCATAATCGCGGAACGTGGTTTTCTTCTTAATTTGATTGCGGAAAGGAAAATTTGAGTATAAATAAAATAAAAGATAAATTTTCAATGATTTTTAGGGAAATAATTGTTTTATTTCATAAAAGGGAATGTCTCAACGTTCAACGAGGTGGTTTAACAAAAAAGCACAGGCATGGTTCAAGCCTCAGACCATGCAGTTCTTAAAATTACTACAATTCCACACTACCAAGACACCCGGTTGTTGATACCCAATTTTTTCCTATATAACTTCCATGTACAAAATACTCTCAAAATAGCATATATATGCATATATAAGCATAGCTAAGCGTTTTGGCATTTTCCCTAATTTTTAAAGATTTTAAAATCAATTTATTATCCATTTTAGCAGTACAAAAATCAATAGTTATTCCCAAAATTATCATTTTGATGAATAACTTATTTTATTCTCATATTTACACCAAAATATAGTTAAGGTGATTTTTGTATATTTTTACAAATTTATTTGGTATTTAAAAGACTAAATTGCATATAATTGCAATTATAGCCTACTTTGAGATTAATAGCATTTTGTAATTGTAAAATTGAGTCCAGTATTTTTAAATTAATGTTTATATACTATTAATTGTTTCAGTACATTCAATTTGCTTTTTAAATCATTTTACTATTTTTATAAATAAAGGGGAAATTGGCTATTTAACATTTAGCCTAATCTTATTTCAAATATAGCCCCATTTCCTTTCAATTTTAACCCTTAAACTGACCCAACCCCAACCCCAATTAAACCAGCCCAATTCCATTTTTAACCCGGCCCCAACCCAATCCAAAAGCCCGCCCGGCTTATGCTTTTAATCCGAGCCGTTGATCATTTTGATCAACGGCCAGGATTCCTCCTTGCCATTTTTAACTCCCCACCATACCCTAATCCCCCATTATTCGTTTAGCCAGCCGCCTCTAAATACCCTCCCCCTCTCAAACTCTCTCGAATGTTGTTGAAACCCTAATCACCTTCTACCATTTTCAACCTCCAACTCACCGGAATCCATGGCCTCTCAGGCCAAGGATGGCCTATACTCACCTCCTATTACTCCTATGTGCCTGATACCTGAAGATTCGAGGCCAGACCTCGAAGGTCTTCACTCAGACCTTCGTCGACTCGAGGTTTCCGGCCATCTCCGGCCTTGCTCCGGCGTATCCTAGCCTTCTGAGTCTGATTCCGACCTTCTCCGACTCCGATCGGTGACTTTTCAATGCCTTCTCGTTCTAGGGTTCTTCTGAAACCCTAACCTTTCAAGGTTTTCTCCAATTCTTTTTAGATCTGTTGTGTATCTATGCTCTACTTGAGTTTTCAAATGATTTCCCTAATTTTTCTTTTGAAAATTACTTTCAAAACCATTATTTTCCGATTTAGGGTTTTCTGGAAAGTGCTTAAGTGTTTTATGATTTTCTTCTTTGTTATTCGTATTGTTTCTCTTACTGTGTTTCCTATATCATGTTCTCACTTGCTTTCTACTGTGTTCTTAAATTTTTTCTTTTACCATGTTCTTGTATGTTCTTTTACTGAGTTTTATACTCCATTCTTGAATGTTCTTTACTGTGTTCTATATGGTTCACGCTTGTGTTTCTTCTACCATGTTTTCCATATTATGTTCTCAAGTGCTTTCTACTATGTTCTGGTATTTCTTCTACTATGTCCTGCTATACTATACCTTTCTACTGTGTTCTTTGCTATTTTCCTTCTACTGATCCTTGTTTAGGTTTCTTCTGAAAAAAAAAACCTTAAGCATGTTTCTTCTACTCTTTCTACTGTGTTTGCATGTTTTCTCATGGGTTCCTGAAGGAAGCCTCTGAGCCTGTTTCGACTACTTGCCTCCTCATCCCTGCATTTGATGCTAGGTGGAAACCCTAGAATTTGGGGATTCCGCCGAGGTTTGATTATGTGAACTAAGGTTTTGTTTAGAACCCTTAACTCCTTCAGACTGACTTTGAGTCTCTGAACTAAGTTTTGACATCTTTTGTACAATTCTGAACTTTTTGCTAAAACTCTCCTACACCGGAGTTCCTACTGATTATACAATGGCTCGACAAGTTTCTTACATGTTTAATGTGTCTGTATGGTTTATATGTGATGAATCCTTCTTCAAAAAGGTTTTGAAACTAGTGATTGACTCAGAATTCCTTTTTAATAGGTCTAATTGATTGTTTGCGGATTTTCCTTAAGTTAAAACCTTTTCCATCTTTCTGACTCGGTTCATTCATACCAAATCTCAGGCCTTGTGATTTCGTGGCTGTTAATTGATTTTCTTTCCTTAAATTGTACAACCATGTATTTCAGAAACCCCGTCCTTAAATAACCTTTATGTATTTGCCTTCAATTGCATGTTTTACACAAGCGTTTGATTAATTTCTTTCCTTAATTGTTTTATACCCGTTTGAATTTGAATCCCTTAATTAAAGGGAGTCTTATGTAATTGATTGACAATCAGTCTTCAATTATTTTCTTACCTTATTTTCTCATGACTTTCACACTATAAATACACGACCCTTTTTTCACAAGGCACACACGATTGAACACACTTCAAACTATACGATTTCACAATCTCTTCTGAACTCTCACTTAAAAGTATTATGTCTTCCTGTCCGCACTTTGGCTTTTACAAGACTACTGCTTTTCTTACTTGTTTCCTTGAAACTGGTATGTCCTAAATTTAGTTTCAGTTTCTTCCCTTTGTAGTTGCTTTACAGTTGCTAAACTCTTGTCTACTTTGCTGTTCATGTTCAGTAGTTAAATTATATGTGTTTCTTTCCTTGTATCTTGCTTCTATTATGAAACCCCAGACCCCATTCCCCTATGTTTGCTGAGTTAAAGTTCATGGCCTGGCAGCATCCAAATTGCTGCCCAGGTTTGAACCTGACCTTCAATAGGTCCTAACTCCCAGTTTAAAGCTGACAGGCTGGTCAGGGGTGTGCCAGCATCCCAATTGCTGGGCATGACCACCAGCCTGCCATGGCCTTCCCTAATTTCCCCTCTATTGTTCTTACACTTACTTCTAGACTCTAAGTTCTGCCCCCTCCTATGAGCCTTGCCTTGGGACCTTGAGTTCCCTCTGAACTTGGACATTTGAGGGCTGGCCCTTCCACACTGCACTATAATTCTATAATGATATTTAGGATGTAAGCACTGCCTGGAGTTCATGAAGCTCCTTGGAACTTTGACACATCCCAAATAAGAGAAAGGCTTTGGAAATCTGATCTTTGGAAGTTGGTTTATTTCATGTATCAGACTAGTAGTCTGAATTAGGCTCTCCCTGGTTGGAATTTTAATTGCTGATGTAATTTACTTTTCTGGATTCATTCAAGTTGTAATAATTTGTAATAACTATGGGGAGTATAGTAAAAATGGGGGAGGGTCTCTCATGTTATGCATATGGAGTAGATATCATGCTTTAGGTTTACTTCTGCAATCAGAGCCTGTTCATTACTGCATTAGAAATCATGCCTATAAGTTTATTCATTACTGCATTTGAAATCATGCCTATAAGTCATTTTATTATGCAATTAGAAATCATGTCTATAAGTTTATCTGCATTTAGAAATCCTGTCTATAAGTTCATTCGCATCTGCATATAAAAATCCTGCCTATAAGTTTATTCATTACTGCATATAAAAAATCCCGCCTATAAGTTTATTCATTACTGCATATAGAAATCCTGCCTATAAGTATATTCATCTGTATATAGAAATCCTGCCTATAAGTTATTCATCTGCATTAGAAATCATGTCTGTAAGTTTCTGCACTTCTGCATATACACATGAGGCAAACAGTTTATAGGTTAAAATAAATCGGTTGCATCCTAGAAACCATGCTTATAGGACTCCTGCACTTATGTAACAATCAGTAGTAAATGTCGTTTAATATCTACAGAATTTGTTTGTTTCTAAAATCAGTAATCTTTCTTTTAAATCAGTACGCCTTCTGCAATGTTAGATATCATGATTACAGGCCTCATCTAGGCAAACCTGTAGGTAATTAATCAATTATACCAGTCTTTAATAATTACAACCAGCAGACAGATCTAATTCGGACTTCTTATCTGAAAATATGTGATGTATCAGCCACCCTTCCTACGTTAAGTTTAATTAAAGACCTAACCAGTATTTGAAAGCCATGCTAAATAATTTGCTGCTTTGAATGAGGAGGCCTACTTGAGCCTTAACTGCTATGTGCTTCCCCATAATCTGTCTTATGTGTTTTGTTTGTCGCTCTAGAATTTTATCCTTTTAAATCATACAAAACCCACATCTCCCTTCCCTTTAGGACTAGTAGTCCCAAATTCCTCCGGGACTGATAGGATTGGGGCGGGTACTAGCATGCAATAAGTAACGAAACCATTCCGCGTTTAATACCTTAACGGGGTGGGAAAGGGTAGATATGGATATGATGACCGGTGCGCTAATACCACGTGTAGCCCCTCTTTGAGGAGTGATTACCGGGTATTGCATTGATGTGATCCATATTATTTGTAAACCTAGGACCCCCTTCCCTTTATTTGTTTATTTATCACTTTTTTTCAGAATTTTCAAGCTTGTTTTCTCAAAATTCGAGCCCCTTTCTGTTTTCTTCAAAGTTTAACTTATCTGCAAACTTTAATATGACAATCCCTCATATCTGAAGCCCTTATTTGCTTATTTGTTAGTTGTACTTGAAGTCACAATTATAACATGGCCGGGAACCACACTAGTGGATCTTGAGGGGTGCCTAACACCTTCCCCTCGAGATAATTTCTAGCCCTTACCCAAACTCTGGTTCTTCAAACTCAAACCCTTTTTAGTGTCCTAATGCACTTAATCATTAGGTGGAGACTCTTCGAACTCCAAAACCCAATTCCCAAAAGGGAACGAGTTGTCCCCCAAAATTTCGTAAACCCGATTTCGCCTTTAAGAAAAAGGGGGCATCGACAGCATGGCGACTCTGCTGGGGAATTCTTTAGGCTTTTACCATTTCATGTTATTTGTGACTTTATTGTTTATTTATTGCCTTTATTTAATGTCTTTATCTCTATTCTACTACGAATCTGACTTGACTCTTTATTTTTTTTTCTTTAATGCCTTTACCGCTTTCCTTCGATACTGTTGTAATTATGAGCAATTATTGTAATCATTACTTTATGAACGTGCAAATACGTGACAACTTGTTACATTCTTGTAAATTGCATCTTCCACATCATATTCCACTCATGCCAAACAAAATAGCATAGCAACGCTTATAATTAGTGGTTGCGCCCTTCCGATATTACACCCCCTAAATTTGGCAAAGGCATATTTGCGGTAAAACCAGTCGATCAGTGGTGCAGTCGACGGTTCCGTGCCTTTCCCTCTTGAAATGTCCGCTCAAGGGTACCGGTCTAACACCCTATAGAAACCTTACTCTGTTCAAATGTGCATGCATCACTGTCAAACCTAGCCGAGTCAGTTATGTTGTCCGCATAACGACTCTTTAAGATAGCCTTGCCCAAAGTCCACTAGGTTTCCCTGAAACCCAAACGGACACCACCACGTTCTGTGCATTTATTTGGAGAACTAAATGCTGCTATGCTAATTATTGGTTTAAATAGTCGAGTTCGGCGGGGGAAAGGGTCTAACACTTTGTTTTGCAGAAAATGAGGCATGAAGTCC
Organism: Nicotiana attenuata; assembly: GCF_001879085.1. Lineage (NCBI taxonomy): Eukaryota > Viridiplantae > Streptophyta > Magnoliopsida > Solanales > Solanaceae > Nicotiana > Nicotiana attenuata. Next base: position 274,302 of record NW_017670379.1, on the reverse strand, counting down.
CCAGATTCGGCATGGTAACCCACATCCACCCAAGGTTGCTAAGCTGGTAGGAAGACCTTCACTCCAGTGATTAGACCCTCGTCCGCAAATATTTGGGAAATTTGCCTTCTCTTTTGGAAATCCAACCCGACAACAAAATCATAGAGGCTGCAACTCTATTCTGGGATTGTGATAGATCGGTGTTCCGCTTCGGAGACCTTGAAATGGCACCTTTGCTCGAGGAAATGGGAGGATTAGCTGGTATTCCATGGGAGAGTCCGGGTTTGCTTATGCCAAAAAATCGCAAGGGTATGGGTTTTCTCAAAATGATGGGACTAAAGAATAACACATACCTGACCTGCTTGAAGGATTCCTACATTCCTTTCGACTATCTGTACAAGAGGCACGGCCATAGCAAGTCCTAACGCACTTACCCGGATGAATTCGCCCTCACATTATTGGGGCATATCCACAGAAGAGTCTTTGTCTTTATGTTCTGCTTTTTGGGGATGATAGTATTTCCTATGAAGAAGGCTAGGATCCATACCATACTGGCCATGGTCACCAAGACCTTAATGGAAGGAATTGGCAGGCATCCTTTTAGCATAGTACCTATGATCATTGCTGAGATATACCTAGCCTTGGAAAAGTGTCAGCGAGGGGCCAAACACTTTGAAGGTTGCAACTTATTACTTCAACTCTGGCTCATGGAACACCTCCAGAGGGGTGAATATCGGCAAGAGATTGTACGTAGAGACTGGGATGATCATATCGCCTTCCATCAGCCAAGGCGAATGAACTATATGCTTAACATGTTTGCCCAACCAGAAGACGCTAAAGGGTGGGTAGAATTGTTTGAAAATCTGAAAGAGGACCAAGTGTAGTGGATGTTCGAATGGTTCCGTACTGAAGAGTTCATCGTTCGATCTCGGGATGCATCGTTTGTTATACTTATCGGTCTGAGAGGAAATTATCCTTATGTCCTCTTCCGAGTCATGAGGCAGGCAGGAAGAAAGCAGGTTATACCAAGGGCCGACAAGATGGGTCACTTCAGGGCCGACTTTCAAGATAACGATAGCCCTTATAACTGCCAAGCTCAGCACATGTGGCACTGTAAAATCATCTTGGGGAAAGATTCTATTGAGCCGGATAGATATCACGCTGGTTGTTCGCCATACTACTCAGTTTGGCTGGAGGATAATCATGATGGCTTGGGACAACCAGGGTTTGTTCGAGGTCATAGGGTCATCGACAATAAGGCTGAGGTGCAGGTTATGTACAACCAATTGCGCAAGAGGATTCGGGAATGCTAGAGTGAGCATCGAGAAATTCAAGAAGCCCATCAAAAGCTGATTGAAGAATGGCAAGATATGGCTGTCAGCGCCAACAAGAGACTAGGGTATCTGGAGCAGGGTTTAGTGGAGCTAGATGATTGAAAACTGCCAGAATGCTGAAGGAAACGAAGGAGGACACTTGGCTAGAGCCTACTTGCTGCTGGGACTGCGTGAGCTGGTGAAGCTGTTCGATGGAGCTAAAGAGGCCGAGTCTGGGGAAGGTCCTTCTGGGACCAAGTAGTTAGGAGTGTTTCCTTTGCTTTGAATGTAGTAAGGCCAATGGCCATTAGTGACATTTTATTTTCCGCAATTTTAGTGTCGTTTGGGGATTCGTCTTATTTTTATCAATAAAATGAGGCATTTACCATTATAAGTTCTCTAAATCAACCTGTCGCTAGGCCTACCTCGGGCACAACGAGGCTCCCAAATTAGGACACGATTTATATTCTTGCACTATGTGTTTAAATATTGCAACGTTTTCTTCTCACGATCCGCACTAACTTGTTACCTTTTTGTTTTATTCCCCGTCCCCAAAGGTTAGTTCGTGTACTCTGGCATCGTCATCATATTCCACAAGATCTAAGGGCCCGCCACCTCCTCCTCCTCTGAGTCCTATCAGAAACAAAAACAAGGGAAAAATGGAAGATTTGAGCAACATCAGGAAGGAGAACTCAGTTTAAAGGGTAGAGGTTCCCCAGGGTATTCAGGTTTCCAAGGAAAGTGCCACCCAGCTCGAACAGAAGTTATTGAAATTTGAGGAAGAACTGGACCAAGTTTAGAATTTGGCAAGCTTGTCATTTTCCCTCACTACCCCAGATGTCAACTTCCCCAACACTCAAAATCCCACACCTCCTTAAAACATCCCAAAACCACAGAACCAATCCACTTCCCATCACCACTGCAACACATGCCACACTTCAAGCAACACCCCACTGCTCATCCCTGAACCACTAAATTCCACAAACGATCATCACCATATCACCCCCATCTATGTGGAAACCATACCACACCCCATTCAGCCTGAGTTTGATGACAAAGACTCTCTTATCAAGAATCTGGCCGCAGAACTCAAGAAGCTGACTAGCCGAGTTCAGGGTAAGCAAGGGGATCGAGGGACTGAATTACGAAGACCTTTGCATTCAACCAGATGTCGAACTGCCCGAGGGGTACAAACCTCCCAAGTTCGAGATGTTCGATGGCGCCGGGGATCCCAGAGTTCATTTGAGGACATACTGCGACAAGCTGGTCGGAGTAGGAAGGGATGAAAAGATTCGCATGAAGCTCTTTATGAGAAGTCTGAAAGGGGATGCTCTATCTTGGTACATTAGCCAAGACCCGAAGAAGTGGTCAAATTGGGTAAGTATGGCATCCGATTTCATGGACAGATTCAGATTCAACACGGAGAATGCACCAGATGTGTTCTACATCCAGAACTTAAAGAAGAAACCCACGGAGACATTCCGCGAGTATGCTAATCGTTGGAGATCAGAAGCCGCTAAGGTCAGGCCGGCTTTAGAAGAAGAACAAATGAACAGGTTTTTCGTCCGGGCTCAGGACCCACAGTATTATGAGAGGTTGATGTTGATCGAAGGCCAGAAATTTTCCGACATCATCAAACTAGGGGAGAGGATCGAGGAAGGCATCAAAAGTGGTATGGTCACTAACTTTGAAGCATTACAGGCTACCAACAAGGCTCTACAGTCTGGTGGCACGTCCAAGAAAAGGGATGTGAGTGCCGTGATGGTTGCACAGAGAACAAAATCCCCAATAAAATACCAAACCTACCCAATACCCCCTCCTACATATCAACCTACCTCAAATTACCCAGCACCTTTGCCTTCTTACCAAGCTCCACCGCCTACTTACCAAACATCCCCACCTCCCGCATATCAGCCTACTTCACCCAAATACTCCCAACCTGCACACGTCTATCAAGCCTACAATACCCAACAAGCTCACTATCAATCACCTCGCCAAAATTTCCCTAGACCCCGACCAAACTTCGATCGCAGACGTCCCAAACAATACACCGCCATTGCCGAACCAATCGACCAGCTGTATGAAAGGCTTAAAGCTGCTGGTTACGTCACCCCTATCCCTGCCATAACTCCAGAAAACCCTTCCCAATGGATCAACCCAACCAAAACCTGTGCATACCATCCGGCATGAAGGGGCATACCATTGATGAGTGCCGCTCCCTGAAGGATAAGATTCAGGCTTTGATTGACAACAAGATCATTGTGGCAAAGGAGCCTACTCCGAATGTCCGCAATAACCCTCTTCCTAACCACAAAGGCGGAGGCATTCACATGATCGAGATAGAAGATGATTGGGACCCGAAAGGGTCGATCGGATTAATCGCTGAAGGTGACGAGCCAAAGAAACCGACAGTCACACTTAATCCGATTGTAGTCCAGATCCAGCCCTCTGAAGACGCTGAAGTGAACATGTCCATACCACTCGATCTTGAAACACCATCTTCTGCAAAGACGCCAGGACCAATTGAGGTTGAGTTTGGGTCCCCAAAGGCACCTGCGCCATTTGAAGTTGCTGTGTTACCTCCCAAAGCAAGGGTACCCATCTCAGTGGCAATGTCAGCCATGGCACCATTCTATACGAAGACCATCCCCTGGGATTACACAGCCGAGGCAAGGAGAAAAGGAAAAGCCAAAACCGGAGAAGCAGTTGCGGCGCAGGATATGACAAGAACCGGCAGGATTTGTACTCCGGAACATTTAGCCGAATCAAGTAAGCAGGCCTCTGGATGGCCTATTGAAACTGGGCCCGATGATCTCTGGAAGAAGATACAAGCAAAAGAGTACTCAGTCGTTGACCAACTGAATAAAACATCGGCACAAATCTCCATCCTAGCTCTACTGCAAAGCTCCGATGCACATAAGAATGCCTTGTTGAAGATACTGAGTGAGGCATATGTACCCAGCAACATAACTGAAGGAGAAATAGCGAACATGGTAGGACAAGTATTGGAGAGTCACAAGATCACTTTCCACGAAGATGAGCTGCCGCCGGAAGGGCTAAGCCACAACAAAGCATTTCACATCACTGTGCAGTGCGAGGATCATTTCATCACTAGAATTCTGATTGACGAAGGGTCCAGCCTCAATATTTGTCCATTGGTGACTCTCAGAACATTGGGGAAGAGCCTGCATGAGATCAAGGATGAAGCCATCAATGTCAAAGCTTTTGATGGTTCCCAAAGGTTCACTATTGGGGAAATCAATTTGTGTCTACAAATGGGACCGACTTGGTTCGACGTTGACTTTCAAGTAATAGACGTCCCAGCATCTTACAACTTGCTTCTGGGACGACCTTGGATTCATGCCGCTGGGGGTGTAGCATCAACCCTACACCAGGCAGTGAAGTTTGAGTGGAATCACCAATAGGTGATTATTCACGGCGACGGTAGCAATCCCATAGACAGTCGCCAGACCATCCCGGCAATCGGAGGAAGAAGGAAGATAGGCGGAGAAACTTACCATCACATTGAGCGAGTCAACGCCGTGGACAAGGATAAATGGTGGGATAACAAGATTGAAAGTATACTGAACTGGAGCGGATATGAACCTGGCAAGGGACTCGGCAAGAACCTCCAGGGAATCACCAAACCTATCAAGCTGAAGAAACATGGTACCACGATATGAATACACTTGGGAGGAGTTCTGGCGCGCCATGGCGCAATCCCTACTATCTGCTGGAATAAGAGGTTGTTAAAGAAGTTAGGGATTTTGAGAATAGACGTAAGTCCAACTTGGACGAGACTGAGGTTGTTAACTTGGGAGATACAGAAAATGTCAAAGAAACGCGCACCAGTGTTCATCTGTCACCATCAGAAAAGGAAGAGTACACGAAATTCCTAAGGGAATATGAGGACATATTCGCCTGGTCGTATGATGATATGACTGGTCTCAGTACATCTATTGTAGCTCACAAATTGCCAACCGATCCAACATGTCCCCCGGTAAAGCAGAAGCTCAGGAAGTTCAAACCTGACATGAGTTTGAAATCAAGGAAGAAGTCACCAAGCAAGTCAAAGCCAAAGTTCTCAGGGTAGTAGAGTATCCAACGTGGTTAGCCAATATTGTGCCAGTACCTAAGAAGGACGGGAAGGTTAGAGTCTGTGTCGACTACCGGGACCTCAACCGGGCCAGTCCGAAGGACGACTTCCCCTTGCCAAGCATACACATTCTAATTGACAATTGTGCCAAGCATGAACTGCAGTCATTCGTCGATTGTTTTGCTGGGTATCATCAGATATGGATGGATGAGGAAGACGCGGAGAAAATCGCTTTCATTACACCGTGGGGAATGTATTGTTGCAAGATGATGCCATTCGGGTTAAAGAATGCTGGGGCCACCTACATGAGGGCCATGACTACTATTTTCCATGACATGATACACAAAGAGATCGAGGTATATGTAGACGACGTCATCATCAAATCCAAAAGAGCCACTGACCACATGGAAGATCTGAGGAAGTTCTTCAACAGACTGAGAAGGTACAATCTGAAGCTGAACCCCGCCAAGTGTGCATTCGGGGATCTCGCCGGAAAACTACTTGGGTTCATTGTGAGTCGCTGAGGAATAGAACTGGATCCATCAAAGATTAAAACCATCCAAGAATTGCCACCACCAAAGAACAAGAAAGAAGTTATGAGTTTCTTGGGAAGACTTAACTACATCAGCCGGTTCATAGCTCAGTCCACTGTCATTTGTGAGCCAATCTTTAAGATGTTGAAGAAGGACTCCGCTACCAAATGGACTGATGATTGTCAGAAAGCCTTCGACAGAATCTAGGAGTACCTGTCAACACCACCAGTTTTGGTTCCACCTGAACCAGGTAGACCCCTACTACTCTACCTTGCAGTGTTGGATGGAGCGGTCGGTTGCGTTCTTGGGCAACATGACGAAACGGGGAGGAAGGACCAGGCCATCTATTATCTCAGCAAGAAGTTCACCCCGTACGAGGCCCGGTATTTTCTGTTGGAACGCACTTGTTGTGCTCTGACTTGGGTAGCTCAGAAGCTGAGGCACTATTTCTGTGCCTATACTACGTATCTCATATCAAGAATGGATCTGCTGAAGTACATCTTTCAGAAGCCCATGCCCACTGTCAAGCTGGCCAAATGGCAAATCCTGCTGAGTGAATTCGACATCATCTATGTGACTCAGAAAGCAATCAAAGGACAGGCATTAGCAGATCACCTCGCTGAAAACCCTGTGGATGGAGAATACGAGCCTCTGAAGACGTATTTTCCTGATGAGGAGGTATCCTTCATAGGAGAAGATATCGCAGAATCCTATGACGGTTGGAGAATGTTTTTGATGGAGCAGTAAACGGCATAGGAGCAGTCCTAGTATCAGAACCGGTGTTTGCGAAGCTCAGATTCCCATGCACCAACAACATGGCCGAATACGAAGCCTGCATCTTAGGGCTCAAGTTGGCTATTGACATAAACGTTCGGGAGTTGCTAGTGATTGGGGATTCAGACCTGCTTATACATCAGGTCCGAGAAGAATGGGCAACCAAGAATTCCAAGATACTTCCTTATCTGCATCACGTACAGGAGTTGAGGAAGAGATTCACAAAGACAGAGTTCCAGCATGTCCCTAGAGTCCAGAATGAGTTCGCCGACGTATTGGCTACCCTATCGTCCATGATACAGCACCCGGACACAAATTTCATTGACCCTATTCCTGTGAAAATCCATATTCAGCCAGCTTATTGTGCTCATATCGAAGAAGAAGCCGACGGAAAACCTTGGTTTCATGATATCAAGGAATATTTAGCCACAGGGGAATATCCATAACTTGCAAACGCTACTCAGAAGCGCACACTTCGAAGGTTATCCAACAATTTCTTTCACAGTGGAGGAATCCTGTACACGAGGACGCCCGATTTGGGATTATTAAGGTGTGTCGACGCAAAGGAAGCATCCAGGCTATTGGAAGAAATTCATGCAGGGACCTGCAGCCCACATATGAACGGTTTTGTCTTAGCCAAGAAAATACTCCGAGCTGGTTATTTTTGGATGACTATGTAGACGGACTGCATCCAGTACGTCCGAAAGTGCCATCGCTGTCAGATACATGCAGATATGATAATGGTGCCTCCTAATAAGCTTAATGCAACAAGTTCGCCATGGCCGTTCGCCGCTTGGGAATGGATGTTATCGGACGTGCCGAGCCTGCCGCGTCAAACGGACACAGTTTCATTCTAGTGGCAATTGATTATTTCACCAAATGGGTTGAAGCAGCATCATACAAGGCAGTGACCAAGAAAGTCGTGGCAGACTTTGTCTGCGACCATATCATTTGTCGGTTCGGTATCCCAGAGTCAATCATTACTGATAATGGTTCCAATCTCAACAGTGACCTGATGAAAGCAATGTGTGAAATATTCAAAATCAAACACAAGAATTCTACAGCCTACAGACCTCAGATGAATGGAGTTGTAGAAGCGGCCAACAAGAATATCAAGAAGATACTAAGGAAGATGATAGAAAAACATAAGCAGTGGCACGAGAAGCTATCATTCGCTTTATTGGGGTACCGCACCACAGTTCGCACATCAACCAGGGCAACTCCCTATATGTTGGTTTATGGTACAGAGGCAGTCATTCCCGCCGAAGTAGAGATTCCCTCCCTGAGGATCATACAGGAAGCAGAACTCGACGATGCAGAATGGGTAAAAAGTCGATACGAGCAGTTAGCTCTTATAGATGGAAAAAGAATGAATGCAGTTTGCCATGGTCAACTTTATCAGAACAGAATGTCCAGAGCCTTCAACAAAAGAGTCAAACCAAGACAGTTTACACCGGGGCAGCTGGTGTTAAAGAAAATCTTCCCGCATCAAGATGAAGCCAAAGGGAAATTCTCTCCCAACTGGCAAGGTCCGTACATGGTTCATCGAGTTCTAACAGGAGGAGCCATCATACTCGCAGAAATGGATGGAGAAGTTTGGCCAAAACCAATCAACTCAGATGCAGTCAAGCGATACTATGTGTAACCATTTATGATATCATTATGTAATTTGAACTACGTCTGACCTGATTCCCGTTTAAGAGGGGATACGTAGGCAGCCTTATGGGTTCGGTCACAATTCAATAAAAAAAATTCATTTCCCCCGCTATTGGAAACTGGGGCAGAATTTTGAGGAGGACCCTCAAACTTCCGAAGTTGATCTTCAGCCATTCACCAACACACAGCCGTCAGAAGCACCAGCCCAGTAAACTGGGGCAGAATTTTGAGGAGGACCCTCAAAGTTCCGGAGCGAGAGAGGTTGCAATGTCTTGAACCGCGTCGCAGTCATCGATTCACCTAAAAGAAAACTATTTTTTTATGTATTTACGTTACACTTTTAGTAAATTGTGCATGACTACTATCAAAATTGCTTTGTTTAGCAACGCTACCCCAATAAAAACAAGAGCCGAGCAAAACAAGCGAGGTCCACAGGAAGACGGACTAACCTTCCTCCTTTACAAAACTCACGATTGTTCTTTGGATGCAGGCACCCAAGACATAAAATCATCATATACGATTACATACTCATACTTTTTCAGGAATACAACTCTCAGAATCATCGCCTATTTACAATTGCTATCCGTACGAGACATCCCCAGCAACCACAATACAGCAATCCGCTATCAGCTATCATCTATTAGCTAAGAGATTTCATTATTATTCGCCTTTATTTTCTTCATTGCATAAGGCTACTATTCTGCCTTCCGAGACTAAGCTCTATCTCCATAATTGCATAAGGCTACTATTCTGCCTTCCGAGGTTAAGCTCTACCTCCATCTGCATTTCTTGCATTGCATAAGGCTACTATTCTGCCTTCCGAGTAAGCCCAAGGAACCTAAACCCTTTCATCAGCTTTTCCCAACGTTCTTCTTCCTCTTTTTACCAAAGGCCAAAATCTTCCCTAACCCAACATAGCAAATGCTTTAAAAATTCCATGGCTCCAACGTTCAAATTGGAACGGCCAATTTGATTCAAATTTTTTTTTTTGGTTCAAAATCCCGCCCAAAATTAACCCTAATTTTTTTCTTATAAATAATGGCATTGGGAAAACGATTTGGAAGGGTTTTATGGTCGCTGCCTTCAAAGAAGCTTCAGCCCCCTCCTTTAACCTTAAGCTCGGAGCCGCCCCTTTCACCCCAAAATTTGAGAGTTTCAGCTGCCCCATTTACTAGAGAAACACTTCTGTCCATCGCTGCATATGATTCTCAAACTTACTGCTTTTCGCTCCCACCTTTACTCCTTTAAAACACTCTCTAAAATCCTAACTTTTCGTTTGATATTTCTCGCCTCTATTGGTTGATTTTTTAGTCAAAGCAGAGGTGTTTTGGTATTTTTCCGGAATCGTTCGAAGTAGTTAGTTCGAGGTCGGAGTCCGATAAATCCAAGACCCTCGCCCAGTTCACTGCCCTGCAAAAGGTCCGTATCTTTCTTTTTTATGGAATTTATAGAATGTTCATGTTTCAGTATCTATTTGGCAATGAGCTCTAAATGTTCTGATACTTTATCTTTTATCTGGGGTGCTTTTGTTGATTTTTTGACATTGTTCTATTTCAAGTCGTCATTTTGTGTTCTATGATTCATTGGAAATCATGGGTTAGAAAACTTTATTTGCTGTATAAGTATTAGAAACATGTGCTAGAACTCTCTCTTTATTAGAAAGTATATATATTAGCTTGTTCAAATCGTCGCTAGGTTTGAACCCTTTTCGGAATCTCTGTGCGCATAACATGTTAAGACTTGTATTGATACTTAAATAGACAATATATATTTATGTGCTAAAGTTACTCCATAATTTCAATAGTATTCTGTTCAAATATAGGACATAGCTCTTAGCCTACTGTCAACCTGACTTAATGACATGAAATAAGATTAGTATTTTGGTACATAGTATTTAATTTTCTTTTCATAATATGAAAGAAAGTACTTATAAGAATGTGTATCAGCTAGTAGAATCCAAGTGCTATGTTTGAGGTTCGTATGATATGTAAAGAAAATATCTTCTTGTACAAGTATGTGATTTTCTGATTCTGTTATTTCATCTCTCCCAATTATTAGAAACCAGAACTTTATCTTTATGGATCATTAAAATTAAAAGGAAACCTAGAAAAGGGCGTAAATAAAGTTTATGTCACCTGTGATTCATCAATTTGCCGGGTACATGAAATTATGCATTTTTTTTTACAAAGACATGTTAGGTAGTATTTTTAGGATTCTTCCTTTGAGGTATTTTAAAGTCACAGTTTCTTTGTAGCTAAAGTTTGGCAGAATGTTGTGTATGAATTTAAAAGGTATTTGATGTTGTTTAGGAAGTATCAATTTAGATTTAGTTCTTTTTTTTCTTTTGCTTCTCATCTAAATATACGATATTAGAACATATCTATATTCTGAAACACTATTTAGAAAATAGAGTCATTTGTCCTGTTGTGAGCTCTTATGATTCGATGCAAGTTGATATTTTGATTCATGTCTGTTCTTCCTCATTTTTTATACTTATCCTATATTTCCTCTTTCTAATTCATGCTTTTTCTCCTTTTTGTATATGCACTTGGAGCAAAATATAGAGTCTTAATACAAGACTCGCCAATATACCTCGAGCATGGCGTCATATCTCATATTCCTAAAATGCATTGGATAGCAAGAAAACAAGCAGAACGCTTGGGGGCGCCTATGGCGTCTTTCTTACTTTTTTCCCCTTTTGCCATTCATTCTTGTCTAGTTTTTGCGATCCTTGATTTATTTGTGTGTTTTGGTTTTATCGCAAGGATGGAATTTTATAACATTTGGAAGTCGCCGTTTAAGTTAAAATTAATCTGTAGAATTTGTCAAGTATGAATATCAAGTTAGTATATTATAGCTTTTAGAATTACCTATCTTTTATCAGTTTGGGAACTAAGACTTTTCAGCCGAAACACATTTTGAAGAAGTATTTGTTAAAAGTGTTTTCCTCAAAACAATCATGCTGGTTGCCTGCCGCAAAAAAAAAAAAATGCGAGTTTTCATCAAGTTTCTGTATCTATTAATTGGCTAAATCGTAGCTGATTTACTCACGTCATTCGAACTTTTATCCCTTAAATTATTTGATCCTTTTACCCATGATTTCAAAATGGGCATAAGATTTCTTTCGAAATTACTACATATAAACCCCAAGTGGAATCAATATCAATTTTCTCCTTTTAAGTCTTGTCTAGAATTTAAAGAGATCATAATATTTTACAAATTTGAAATCCGAAATACTAGTATTTTTTAAAAGAAGTTATTTTTTCCAAGCTAATCCAATCATAAATATTTTTGGACTTGTGCTCAATTTTTGTGAGTTGAATTAGATTTTTAGAACTTCATATTTATATTTTTATAACAAAGTTCTTTTTATTAATTAACCTAAGTTTGGCCGGTTAACCATTTTTAGTGGATCTTAAAAGGTGCCTTACCCCTTCCTTTTGAGATAACTAGAACCCTTACCATAATCTTAAGATTAAGTAGACCATAAAACAGAGTTAACTTTAAGCACTACTTAGTTAAAATTGGTGTCCTAGTTCACCGTTAAAATAATTAGGTGGCGACTCTCTTTAATTAATTAAACCTCCAGAATTACCAATATGTTATACTCTAGTTTGACCCGTGTTAAAATGGGGTATAACAATCGCCACTTCATTTAAATCTCGCATCGGCTGAAATATCGCCATTTTTAAGTCTTGCATCGGCTGAAAGATCACCAAACCCCGCATTTCATGGGCTGAAAGATCGCCAAAATTGTCCAAAGGCGTCATCGTTCAGAGGCGCTATTTTCATAGCCCGAGAACATCATGCCATGGCCCGAGGACCCCACTTTTACCTCCGCATAGAATTATTCAAAGGCGTCATGGTTCGGAGGCATCATTCTCATAGCCCGAGAGCATCATTTCATAGCCTGCGAATCCTTTATTAAATGTTTCATGGCCCAGGACACCATGGTCCGAGGACGTCACCCTAACCATCCAAAGACAGCATTCATGGTCCAACGGGAACTTGCATCATGTTTATTTATGCACAACATATGAGCTCGTGTTGTTATTTACAGGTAAACCGGCCAGCAACGGCCGTGTCAGCAGGAGCGATCCCGCTCCAGTTTCCGCAGCTCTGTTAAACCCGTAGCAATACTACCCAATCCAAATATCTCGTCCGTTCTTGGAAAAATCTCCATCGGCATGTTCCGTCGGCGAGTCCTGAACTACATACGGCCTGATTCCTGTAAGACAAAGGATATGTAGGCGGCTCAGGAACCAGAGCTCGGTCAAAATTCTTCAATCGTTTCATTCGGTCAAAACTGGCCATCATATCTTTACCCAACAACTCTTTCATCCTTCCCGGTTAAAGAGGGGCAGTTGTTGATACCCAATTTTTTCCTATATAACTTTCATATACAAAATGCTCTCAAAATAGCATATATATGCATATATAAGCATAGCTAAGCGTTTTGGCATTTTTCCTAATTTTTAATGATTTTAAAATCAATTTATTGTCCATTCCTTGCCTGGAGCAGACTTTCCAGCCAGCCGAAGTCATATATGGGTCGGAAGAAGAGGAAGCACCGGCAGCAATGAGGAATTTGTTTTTGGAAGATAATAACATGGACTGTTGCGTCATTTTCGAGGAGGAAGGGGAGGAAGGCCCTTCCATACAAGCCGTGAGCCGAGGAGCACGCCTCAACAATTGGTCCATCAGAACCACTAGGGCCCGAAAAGCTTCGGGGTAGCAAGGCTGAACAAAGCACCATGCATCATCTTTGTTTTTGCTAGTTGACTTTCTTCCCGCATTTTAATTTCAAAATAAGAGCTCCAATTTTCAAAACAATTATGAAATTTATCAAAGCATTTCTGTTTCTTATAAATCTCGCTGTTATTACTTTTCATCGTTTACTTTATTTACACAGCATTACTATTACTTTTCTTGATGAACCGACGATTGTGACTTGCAACGAGACAACGCAACAAACAGATATAGACTCAGAAGAAAATGATATACCAGAAGAGGTTGTTAAAGAAGTTAGGGATTTTGAGAATAGACGTAAGTCCAACTTGGACGAGACTGAGGTTGTTAACTTGGGAGATACAGAAAATGTCAAAGAAACGCGCACCAGTGTTCATCTGTCACCATCAGAAAAGGAAGAGTACACGAAATTCCTAAGGGAATATGAGGACATATTCGCCTGGTCGTATGATGATATGACTGGTCTCAGTACATCTATTGTAGCTCACAAATTGCCAACCGATCCAACATGTCCCCCTGTAAAGCAGAAGCTCGGGAAGTTCAAACCTGACATGAGTTTGACAATCAAGGAAGAAGTCACCAAGCAAGTCAAAGCCAAAGTTCTCAGGGTAGTAGAGTATCCAACGTGGTTAGCCAATATTTTGCGAGTACCTAAGAAGGACGGGAAGGTTAGAGTCTGTGTCGACTACTGGGACCTCAACCGAGCCAATCCGAAGGACGACTTCCCCTTGCCAAACATACACATTTTAATTGACAACTGGGCCAACCATGAATTGCAGTCATTCGTCGATTGTTTTGCTGGGTATCATCAGATATGGATGGATGAGGAAGACGCGTAGAAAACCACTTTCATTACACCGTGGGGAATGTATTGTTACAAGATGATGCCATTTGGGTTAAAGAATGTTGGGGCCACCTACATTAGGGCCATGACTACTATTTTCCATGACATAATACACAAAGAGATCGAGGTATATGTAGACGACGTCATCATCAAATCCAAAAGAGCCACTGACCACATGGAAGATCTGAGGAAGTTCTTCAACAGACTGAGAAGGTACAATCTGAAGCTGAACCCCGCCAAGTGTGCATTCGGGGTTCCCGCCGGAAAACTACTTGGGTTCATTGTAAGTCGCCGAGGAATAGAACTGGATCCATCAAAGGTTAAAGCCATCCAAGAATTTCCACCACCAAAGAACAAGAAAGAAGTTATGAGTTTCTTGGGAAGACTTAACTACATCAGCCGGTTCATAGCTCAGTCCACTATCATTTGTGAGTCAATCTTTAAGATGTTGAAGAAGGACGCCGCTACCAAATGGACTGATGATTGTCAGAAAACCTTCGACAGAATCAAGGAGTACCTGTCAACACCACTAGTTTTGGTTCAACCTGAACCAGGTAGACCCCTACTACTCTACCTTGCAGTATTGAATGGAGCATTCGGTTGCGTTCTTGGGAAACATGATGAAACGGGGAGGAAGGAACAGGCCATCTATTATCTCAGCAAGAAGTTCACCCCGTACGAGGCCCGGTATTCTTTGTTGGAACGCACTTGTTGTGCTCTGACTTGGGTAGCTCAGAAGCTGAGGCACTATTTTTGTGCCTATACTACGTATCTCATATCAAGAATGGATCCGCTGAAGTACATCTTTCTGAAGCCCATGCCCACTAGCAAGCTGGCCAAATGGCAAATCCTGCTTGGTGAATTCGACATCATCTACGTGACTCAGAAAGCAATCAAAGGACGGGCATTAGCAGATCACCTCGCTGAAAACCCTGTGGATGGAGAATACGAGCCTCCGAAGACGTATTTTCCTGATGAGGAGGTATGCTTCATAGGAGAAGATGTCACAGAATCCTATGACGGTTGGAGAATGTTTTTCGATGGAGCAGTAAACTTCAAAGGAGTTGGCATAGGAGCAGTCCTAGTATCAGAAATCGGTCAGCATTATCCGGTGTCTGCGAAGCTCAGATTCCCATGCACCAACAACATGGCCGAATACGAAGCCTGCATCTTAGGGCTCAAGTTGGTTATTGACATGAACATTCAAGAGTTGCTAGTGACTGGGGATTCAGACCTGCTTATACATCAAGTCCGAGAAGAATGGGCAACCAAGAATTCCAAGATACTCCCTTATCTACATCACGTACAGGAGTTGAGGAAGAGATTCACAAACAGAGAGTTTCAGCATGTCCCTAGAGTCCAGAATGAGTTCGCCGACGCATTGGCTACCCTATCGTCCATGATACAGCACCCGGACACAAATTGCATTGACCCTGTTCCTATGAAAATCCATATTCAGCCAGCTTATTGTGCTCATGTCGAAGAAGAAGCTGACGGAAAACCTTGGTTTCATGATATCAAGGAATATCTAGCCACAGGGAATATCCAGAACTTGCAAATGCTACTCAGAAGCGCACACTTCGAAGGTTATCCAACAATTTTTTTAACAGTGGAGGAATCATGTACAGGAGGACTCCCAATTTGGGATTATTAAGGTGTGTCGACGCAAAGGAAGCATCCAGGCTATTGGAAGAAATTCATGCAGGGACCTGCGGCCCACATATGAACGGTTTTGTCTTAGCCAAGAAAATACTCCNTTTCTTTTACATGTTCTTGTATGTTCTTTTACTAACTTTTATACTTCTGTTCTTGAATGTTCTTTACTGTGTTCTATATGTTTCATGCTTGTGTTTCTTCTACCATGTTTTCCATATTATGTTCTCATGTGCTTTCTACTATGTTATGGTATTTCTTCTACTATGTCCTGCTATACTATACCTTTCTACTGTGTTCTTTGCTATTTTCCTTCTACTGATCCTTGTTTAGGTTTCTTCTGGAAAAAAGAAAAAAAACCTTAAGCATGTTTCTTCTACTCTTTCTACTGTGTTTGCATGTTTTCTCATGGGTTCCTGAAGGAAACCTCTGAGCCTGTTTCGACTACTTGCCTCCTCATCCCTGTATTTGATGCTAGGTGGAAACCCTAGAATTTGGGGATTCCGCCGAGGTTTGATTATGTGAACTAGGGTTTTGTTTAGAACCCTTAACTCCTTCAGACTGACTTTGAGTCTCTGAATTGAGTTTTGACATCTTTTGTACAATTCTGAACTTTTAGCTAAAACTCTCCTACACTGGAGTTCCTACTGATTTTACAATGGCTCGACAAGTTTCTTTCATGTTTAATGTGTCTGTATGGTTTATATGCGATGAATCCTTCTTCAAAAGGTTTTCAAACTAGTGATTGACTCAGAATTCCTTTTTAATAGGTCTAATTGATTGTTTGCTTATTTTCCTTAAGTTAAAACCTTTTTCATCTTTCTGACTTGGTTCATTCATACCAAACCTCAAGCCTTGTGATTTCGTGGCTGTTAATTAATTTTCTTTCCTTAAATTGTACAACCATGTATTTTAGAAACCCTATCCTTAAATAACCTTTATGTATTTGCCTTCAATTGCATGCTTTACACAAGCGTTTGATTAATTTCTTTCCTTAATTATTTTATACCTGTTTGAATTTGAATCCCTTAATTAAAGGGAGTCTTATGTAATTGATTGACAATCAGTCTTCAATTATTTTCTTACCTTATTTTCTCATGACTTTCACACTATAAATACACGACCCTTTTTTCACAAGGCACACACGATTGAACACACTTCAAACTATACGATTTCACAATCTCTTCTGAACTCTCACTTAAAAGTATTCTGTCTTCCTATCTGCACTTTGGCTTTTACAAGACTACTGCTTTTCTTGCTTGTTTCCTTGAAACTGGTATGTCTTAATTTTAGTTTCAGCTTCTTCCCTATGTGTTTGCTTTACAGTTGCTAAACTCTTGTCTACTTTGCTGTTCATGTTCAGTAGTTAAATTATATGTGTTTCTTTCCTTTTATCTTGCTTCTATTATGAATCCCCATACCCCATTCCCTTATGTGTGCTGAGTTAAAGTTCATGGCCTGGCAGCATCCAAATTGCTGCCCAGGTTTGAACCTAACCTCCAATAGGTCCTAACTTCCAATTTAAAGCTGACAGGCTGGTCAGGGGTGTGCCAGCATCCCAATTGCTGGGCATGAACACCAGCCTGCCATGGCCTTCCCTAATTTCCCCTCTATTGCACTTACACTTACTCCTAGACTCTAAGTTCTGCCCCCCTCCTATGAGCCTTGCCTTGGGACCTTGAGTTCCCTCTGAACTTGGACATTTGAGGGTTGGCCCTTCCACACTACACTATAATTCTGTAATGATATTTGGGGTGTAAGCACTGCCTGGAGTTCATGAAGCTCCTTGGAACTTTGACATATCCCAAATAAGAGAAAGGCTTTGGAAATCTGATCTTTGGAAGTTGGTTTATTTCATGTATCAGACTAGGAGTCTGAATTAGGCTCTCCTTGGTTGGAATTTTAATTGCTGATGTAATTTACTTTTCTGGATTCATTCTAGTTGTAATAATTTGTAATAACTATGGGGTGTATAGTAAAAATGGGGGAGGGTCTCTCATGTTATTCATATGGGGTAGATATCATGCTTTAGGTTTACTTCTGCAATCAAAACCTGTTCATTACTGCATTAGAAATCATGCCTATAAGTTTATTCATTACTGCATTAGAAATCATGCCTATAAGTCATTTCATTATGCATTTAGAAATCATGTCTATAAGTTTATCTGCATTTAGAAATCCTGTCTATAAGTTCATTCGCATCTGCATATAAAAATCCTGCCTATAAGTTTGTTCATTACTGCATATAAAAAATCCTGCCTATAAGTTTATTCATTACTGCATATAGAAATCCTACCTATAAGTTATTCATCTGCATTAGAAATCATGTCTGTAAGTTTCTGCACTTCTGCATATACACATTAGGCAAACAGTTTATAGGTTAAAATAAATCGGTTGCATCCTAGACACCATGCTTATAGGACTCCTGCACTTATGTAACTGTTTTAAAATCAACAACGCTTAGAAGCCATGCCTATAGGGGTAATCGTTTGAATCTGATTCGTCTACAAGCCTAAAATCAGTAGTAAATGTCGTTTAATATCTGCAAAATTTGTTTGTTTCTAAAATCAGTAATCTTTCTTTAAAATCAGTACGCCTTCTGCAATGTTAGATATCATGATTATAGGCCTCATCTAGGCAAACCTGTAGGTAATTAATCAACTATACCAGTCTTTAATAATTACAACTAGCAGACAGGTCTAATTCGGACTTCTTATCTGAAAATATGTGATGTATCAGCCACCCTTCCTACGTTAAGTTTAATTAAAGACCTAACCAGTATTTGTAAGCCATGAGGAGGTATACTTGAGCCTTAACTGCTATGTGCTTCCCCATAATCTACCTTATGTGTTTTGTTTGACGCTCTAGAATTTTATCCTTTTAAACCATACAAAACCCACATCTCCCTTCCCTTTAAGACTAGTAGTCCCAAATGCCTCCGGGACTGATAGGATCGGTGCGGGTACTAGCATGCAATAAGTAACGAATCCATTCCGCGTTTAATACCTTAACGGGGTGGGAAAGGGTAGATATGGATATGATGACAGGTGCGCTAATACCACGTGTAGCCCCTCTTTGAGGAGTGATTACCGGGTATTGTATTGATGTGATCCATATTATTTGTAAACCTAGGACCCCCTTCTCTTTATTTATTTATTTATCACTTTTTTCAGAATTTTCAAGCTTGTTTTTCTCAAAATTCGAGCCCCTTTCTGTTTTCTTCAAACATTAACTTATCTGCAAACTTTAATATGACAATCCCTCATATCTGAAGCCCTTATTTGCTTATTTGTTACTTGTACTTGAAGTCACAATTATAACATGGCCGGGAACCACACTAGTGGATCTTGAGGGGTGCCTAACACCTTCCCCTCGAGATAATTTCTAGCCCTTACCCAAACTCTGGTTCTTCAAACTCAAACCCTTATTAGTGTCCTAATTCACCTAATCATTAGGTGGCGACTCTTCAAACTCCAAAACCCAATTCCCAAAAGAGAACGAGTTGTCCTCCAAAATATCGTAAACCCGATTTCGCCTTTAAGAAAAAGGGGGCATCGACAGGCGGTGAGAAGTTTCCTTGGGCACGCCGGGTTCTACAGGCAATTAATAAAAGATTTCTCTAATATTGCTAACCCTTTATGCAAACTCCTCGAAAAGGATCACCGCTTTGTGTTTTCTAATGATTGCAGGTTGGCATTTGAGGAGTTGAAGAAGAGATTGGTGACTGCACCCATCATTGTTTCACCCAACTGGGAGCAACCGTTTGAGATCATGTGCGACGCAAGTGACTATGCTATAGGAGCAGTCTTGGGGCAGTGAAAGGATAAACTGATGCACCCGATTTACTATGCAAGCAGAACGCTAAGCGGTGCACAACTCAATTACACCATGACGGAAAAGGAGATGTTGGCTGTCGTTTTTGCATTCGACAAATTCAGGTCATACTTGATTGGCTCGAAAGTTATTGTTCACACTGACCATGTAGCAATTAGGTACCTGATAGAGAAGAAGGAGTCAAAGCCACGCTTGATTCGCTGGGTTCTTCTGTTACAAGAATTCGATTCGGAGATACGTGACAGAAAAAGGGATAGAGAACCAAGTAGCTGACCATCTCTCAAGGTTGGAAGGAGCTGAAAATAAGGTAGAGGTTGAGTATATAACAGAGACATTCCCGGATGAATAGTTACTAGCAATGACAATGGAGGAGGCACCGTGGTATGCTGATATTGCTAATTATTTAGCAAGTGGTATTGTACCTTATGAACTCTCCTCAATTCAAAAGAAAAAGTTCTTTCATGATTGTCGGTCTTATTATTGGGATGAACCTCTACTGTTTAAAATATGTGTAGATAACATGATCCGGCGGTGTATCCCCGAGAAAGATGCAGGCTTGCCATGCTTCACCATATGGTGGACACTTTGGAGGAATTCAGACAGTAGCTAAGGTGTTGAAGTCGGGCTTGTATTGGCCAACTCTGTTCAAGGATGCCCATGCTTGGGCAAAAAGTTGCGATGAATGCCAAAGGACATGCAACATATCTCGCCGACACGAGATGCCAATGACCACAATTCAAGAGGTGGAGGTTTTTGACATGTGGGGGATCGACTTCATGGGGCCATTTGTCAGCTCGTATGGTAACAAGTACATATTGGTAGCAGTTGACTACGTCTCCAAGTGGGTCGAAGCAGTGGCTCTCCCAACCAATGATGCTAAAGGGGTAACATGCTTTCTAAAGAAGAACATTTTCACACGCTTTGGCACCCCGAGAGCTATACTCAGTGATGGTGGAACCCATTTCTGCAATAGGGCGTTCGCACGGCTGTTGGAAAAGTATGGAGTTCGTCATAAAGTGACTACCCCGTACCATCCACAGTCGAGCGGGCAAGTTGAAGTGTCCAACAGGGAGATTAAAAGCGTCCTTACAAAAACAGTGAATGCAACAAGGACCGATTGGGAAAAGATGTTGGATGATGCAGTGGGCGTACCGCACATCCTTCAAAACCCCAATTGGTATGTCACAGTACATGTTGGTGTTTGGAAAGGCATGCCACCTTCCGGTTGAGCTCGAGCATAAAGCACTTTGGGTATTGCGGCAGTTGACCTTGGACATGGAGACAACATGCACTAACAGAGTCACTGGGTTACATGAGCTAGAGGAATTCAGGTTCCAGGCATTCGAGAGTGCTAGATTATACAAAGAACGGATGAAACTAGTGCATGACAAGCACATCGTGGACCGAAACTTCAAATCCGGAGAGCTAGTGTTGTTATACAACTCCAGATTGAGATTGTTTCCGGGTAAGTTGAAGTCCCGATGGTCAGGACCCTTCAGAGTGGTGCAAATGTTCTCAAGTGGAGCTGTTGAGATTGAATCAGAAGATGGGACGAATAAGTTCACAGTGAATGGGAAAAGGTTGAAACATTACCTTGGAATGGCAGATGAGAAAGGGGATAGAGAGATAATAACGTTGGAAAAGCCCCAGTACGCGACTGAGGAGTGATGATCCTAGCCTGCGTCGTGCCGCGATGTTAAATCAGGCGCTGCGTGGGAGGCAACCCACGAATGTTGCTGTTTTTGTTTTCTTAGGTAACCTTATTAAAAAAAAGAAGAAGAAAAAAAATTTCCTCGCACCACGACCGCGATGGGACCGCAGTGAGAGACGAGCATTCTGCCTCAAGTTTGCTAAACCCACCGCGATCGCGGTGAGGCGATTACATTCTGCCTCAGATTTTGCAACCCACCGCAACCGCGGTGGGACCGCGGCTCGACCTGGTGAGAGGGTTACATTCTGCCTCGCCATTAATAACCCACTGGGACCGCGGTGGGACCGCGGTAGGACCGCGGCAGGTCGTCTTCAGGTAAGTATTTTTTCTTTTCTTTTTTTTTTCCTATTCTTTTATTTTCTAATTTTTTAACACCCCCCCCCCCCAATATTATCAACCCAACGCCTATGCCCCACACTTCCCCAATTCCTTTCTCTCTCTAAACCCTAACCAATATTCCCCCATCTCTTCTTCTCCTTCTTCTTCACTTTTCTCCCATTCAATCCCATCTCCCATTCTCACTCCAGCTCTATTCCTCTACCTCTCCACTCATCCCAGGTATGGCATGCTTCTCCCTTTCTTTTCTTGTATTTTGTTTTAGTTTTTTTTATGTAGTTGAATGTTTAATTGTGTAGTATTTTTGTATAGTTTTTTCTTTTGATTTTCCTTTTGCTTTGTAATGGGTTTTGTGCCTAATGTGTAGTGAAGGGTGTGCATTATGTTCTAGAGATGTGTATGCTTGTGTGTGTAAGACTAGTGTTGTGGGTGGAATGGTGAAGTGCAAATTGTGATTTGGGGGAAGCATTGATGTATTCATGTGAGCTATATGTGTTAGGATAGTGTCTTGCCCACAAGGTGTTTGTGGAATTGCCCCAATAGAGTTATAAGGGCTAATGTGACCATGGTTGTGGTGAAGTCTGAGTAACCACCCATAGTTCACACAACTCACACCCTCACTGATAGGCGATTCTCTGTTTGACAGGTAAAATGCAACCATCTAGAAAGAGACGCACAACAGGGTCCTCCGCTAGTGGACTGGGCAGCTCCTCGAGAGCTAGGGGTCAAGCTAGTGCGGCACAGTTTGACCGCACTGGGTTTGTCTCCCAAACCGGCAGAAGACAGGTACAATGTGAAGGCGTCAAAGAAATTGCTACCGGAGGTGCATATTGACCGGGAAGCTTTGCAAGAGGAATGCCCGAATATCTTTGCTGAGTTGAGGAGGTGTCAGCTGGACATCTTCTTTGAGGAACCAGAGGAGGCAAACATACAGGTCGTGAGGGAATTTTATGCTAACTTCCCGGAACATGAGAATGGGGTCGTCACAGTACGCAATACCCGGGTAAATGCATCCCTCGAAGCCATCCGCAGGGTGTATCGGCTGCCAGTTTTCATGGGGAAACCGACAATTATCATGCTTATAGCAAACATAGTGTCTATTGGGCAAGTCTTCTTGAGACAATATGTATGCCAGACAGAGAGCTCATATGGATAAAGCACCAGATCACACTTAACTCACAGTCTCTCAATTGGGAGGCTAAGTGTTGGCTCACAATTATCAATAGTCGGCTGTTGCCCTCCAGCAATACTACTGATGTCAATCAACCACGAACAGCAGCTATCTACTGTTTCATGACCCACCAGGATTTTGATGTTGCCCAACTCATTCATGAAGAGATGTTCATCCGCTCACCTGAGATACTCAAAGGTTTTTACTTCCCTTCTCTAGTCACCAAGTTGTGTCGTGCTGCTAGAATCCCTGAAAACCTTAGAATTGATGGGAAATTGCCATTGAAAGCCCCGTTCCGGGCGAGCAAAATCACAATTGGGAGAGAACCGGTAGTGATGGTTGAGGATGATGATGAAGCTGACGAGGTGGCTGAGATTGCTGTTATTCCACCACCTCCAAGAACTTATGAGGCAGGCCCATCACAGCCCCGCCGAAGTACCCGCCTGACAACTCTGGAGCAGGAAATGGCTGGCCTCCGCACTTCTGTCACTGACCTGGGCATCAGAGTTGACACTCGGGCCACTCAACAGGCCAGTCAGAGAAAAAGATTATGGGATGGCTTCGAGTGCTAGGACGAGCATGTCACCTCGATCCTGGCACCGTCTCTGATCACGATTGAGATTCAGGGAAGTCCCCTTACCTTACTCTGCTTATTATTTGTTGACATGGGGACATGCCAAATTTTTATGTGTGGGGTGGGGGATGGCTGTTGTTGTAAAAAGTTTGTATAACTGTGTATGATGTTGCTTTCTTTCTTTTTGATTGTTTGGTATTGTAGGGTCATGTAGTCAACTTCGACCTGGCCCGAAGACGGACACCTTTCGACAGGTCTCTTGAGGGACATTAGTCGAAAAAAAGAGAGAATATAAGGACTCTTCCTGATGACGGATATTTGAGACAGTTTCTTGAGGGAAGTTAGTCTAGAGAAAATACCAAAAAAAAATTTTATTTTATTTCTAGGTAGTGTAGTAACTCCCCCTTGATTTTTCTTTGGGCCACGGTTCTTTTCCAAGGGTTTAGCTTGAACCGGGTGTAGGTAGTTTTTGTTTTTGTTTTTTTTTACTTTTTAGTTAGTATTGATGGGCTACGAGCCGAAATAGAAAGAGAAACCCTTGGCGTTAATACACCTGAACACAGTCGACACTAGAGTGTAGCGCCTAGTCTCTGTGGTTGAATCTTGCTAAAATGCCTTAAATTTGTATGTTTGTAACTGACTTGAACACTCAAAAGAGAGTGTATTGATTAACCAATCTGGAGTGAGTCATCTGCCATGTGTGTGTGAGCTGTACTGTATTCTATGCTTTATATTTGATGCCTAGAACTTGCCCTGTGTGTTTGCAAAGCGAAATAGTAGCTTCATTCATTCTTAGAAGTGATATAGGCATTTCTTTGTTAAGCTAGATACATAAAGTAAACCCACCTAATGTAATACATCGTAGTTAACCCCGTTGAGCCTATAAGCCTGTTTCTTTGGCAACCACATTGCGAACCTTACCCAATTGTTTAAATAGCCATCGGTTTGAACCCCGTTTACCTCCCATGAGCACTTGAATGACCTTGACATATACAAAAGCTAAAGTGTGGGGTGGTGGTTTGGTTTTTGATTGGAGCCAATGAAATAGAGGAAAAGTGCAGTTTTGGAAGAGTAAAAGAAGAAGCGCCACGTAAAAAAAAATGAATAAATGTAGTAGTTGATAAGTGGTAGCTTGATACAAATGCACCTAAAGGAATGGTATGTCATAAATAAAATGTGGTGGAACGTCTGGTTGACGTAAGAATGAATTGGAAGGTTAATGTTGTGAGCACATGATTTTTGCCCTATATGAATTACTCCCAGAAATTCAAAACAAAATAACTTTTTCAATGTTTGCGATTTTGTGGATTTTTGTGTTTGTTTGCATTTTGTGTGCATAATTCATAAAAAATACAAAAATAGTATATTTACATTTAGGACCCATATATATATATATATATATATAGCTCTATTAACATTACAAAAATGGAAGAAAATAACAAAAATAGCCCTTTTTGCATTTTTACTTTTAGTTTTCGATTTTTTCTTCCTTAGTTTTTTTTAATTAGGAGTGAGTTAATCTTTGAAAATTAGTTAATTTAGTTTTTAGAGTTAAATCAGGTGTTTTTTTTTTTAATTTTGTAGTTAACAAAATCTAAAAATGAGAAAAGAAAAGAAAATTCAGAAAATAAAGGTCTTAATAAAAGACCCGGCTTTGGGCCAACCCAGTCGCAAACTCATCTCAAACCAGTCCAATTTGGGCCAAACCCAGTCTCAACCCAAAACCAGCCCAAATGCCCGGTCCAGCCTCAACTTAAACAACGTCGTTTGGGCAACTTTCAATCAGGACCGTCGAGGTTTCTTGATCGGACGGTCCTGAAGCCCACATTATTTGATATAAATCTGTCTAAACAGCACCACCCCCCTCAGAACCCCCCTACCCTCACCATCTCTCCGACCTTTCACCGGAACATGTAACGCTGCCGTCCACCGCCGTCCGCTGCCGGCCGGAAATCGCCTCCGCCGGCGGCGAGTCTCCGATGGCCACAAAATTTACACCCTATGTTCTCCTTCACCTCCCCGTTCCAAATCCAAGCTCCATTTTTCTCAAATCCTCCCCAAACCCGTCGAATATTGAAGCATTAGCCGCCGGCTCCGCCGTGTCCGGCGGCGCCGCCTCCAAACCCAACCAAAATCACACCCTGTGGTCTCCTCACCCCCTTCTTTCCGAATCCACAACCAATAGTCCTCTAATCATCCCCGCATGGCTCGAATTTTAGATCGAAGATTAGCCTGGAAGCCTAATTTTCTCAAGGCTGGGGGTTTGACCATTATAGGGTTTAGCCGTGTGTTTTCTCATGAGAACACACGATTAAACACTAATTTGGTCAAACAATTTCAAAATAATTTGCCCAGGATTTAGCTCAGTTCTGGTAATCCGTTTCTCTCATTTTTTTTATTTATTTCTGTCTTTTCTTGGTATTTGATCGTTAGTTTTCTTAGATTTCTTTTCGTTTAGTTTTAGTTTCTTTGATTCAGTTTCAGTTCATATTTTGCTTTTTAAATTTCCATTCATGACTCAGTGTTGGTTCTTTTGCATAGATAACATGATTCAGTGTGTGATTAATGTTAGTTTGTTCTCTTAAATCCATGTTTGATTGATAATTGCCAATAGTTTGTTTAATTTGGACTGTTAGTAATTAATTCAGGATTGAAAATAGGATTGGTTTAATTGAATATTGTTTGTTACTGCTGAACATGCCAGGGTCCTTGTTAATTAACCTTGGTCATTTCAACCAGGTTAAGAGGGGCTGGGGTTAGTTTAGCCTAGGTTAGTAATTTTAGGGGTATTCAGGGATATTTTGGGCATTTAGTGATGGGTTGGAATGCTGTAGGTTGAAATAGAACTTCCTAGAAGCTTCTAGATGGGGTTCAAACTGAAAATTGCAGAAAGATAGGATATTAACTTGAGCAACAAGTTAGGAAATCAAGGGCTAAAGTGTTAAAAATAAATTTGGAAGTTACAGCTGATTTTTCTATAAAGGGCAGTCTCTTTGCTTCATGGACAAGTTTTGGAGTCCCAAAATCCCCAAA